>NC_090866.1:5832500-6132500 GCF_024217435.2 Syngnathus scovelli | reverse complement strand
AACCTTTTTGTAAACCAGGGCTCATCGCTTTTACATTTAAAAAAAAAACTCCAGGAGATTACCAGACAAAAATGTCACAAAAGTATGAATAATCCACTAAAATGATATAGTTACAGGAAGCTATTCTGTACATAAATAGGCGACAGAGATTGTAAATCGTAGAATTGGATAAACTAATGAAATAGGATTTGAGGAATGTGTTCTGTCACTGCCAGGAATGGGAATTGATTTGATATCCATAAGCAATACAGCACTTCTTCATCAAGTTGCTTATTATTTCTGCATAGGGTTGTGCGATGTTGACAAAATAGTCCCCAATTTAAATGTAAATGTATAATTAATTATAAAAGTAGATTAGAGAGAGAGTGGATCTGAAAAAAATGACTGGAAGCAGAGCTGAAGGTTTGTTATGCTACCATCTCTCCTCTTTGACAAAATTAAAGGTTTGCAATTGTGAGGCACCCGCCTATCATCATTTTGTGAGAGAGTTTGCTAAACATTTGTAGGTCTGAAAATCCAATAATCGCTCTCAAGTTTATTTTTTTCCACTGATGTTGTTCAATGAAGCTGTTTCCTGCAGACTCACCTGCTGGTACATGCTACTGTATGTTCGGTTCAGTTCTGTAACGTATTTCTAGACACCCATGAAGACATTGACCATGAGTCAGTGGTGGAGGAGCAGATCGTGGGCGAGAACTCTCCACCCGACTACTCGGAGTACATGACGGGGAAAAAGCTACCCCCGGGCGGCATCCCAGGCATCGACCTCTCAGACCCCAAGCAACTGGCTGAGTTTGCCAGGTGCAAACCTCTTGTGCAAGTTATTTATTATTGTCTAAAATCTGACCAAATTCACAAAATGTACTTTGAATCAGTTCTTTCGTCTGATAAACGGAGTCTTTCTTTGGGCCCCAAACAGAATGAAACCCAGGAAAATCAAAGAGGACGACGCACCCAGGACGATAGCTTGCCCTCATAAAGTGAGTATGTGATCTAGCCAGTATGTATCTGACCCCCCCCCCTGTTTGCTTCTTCCTTTCCTTTGACCTTGTGAATTTGTTTCCCTCACCAGGGCTGCACAAAGATGTTCAGGGACAATTCGGCCATGAGGAAGCACCTGCACACCCACGGGCCTCGTGTCCACGTGTGCGCAGAGTGCGGCAAGGCCTTCGTAGAGAGCTCCAAGCTCAAGCGCCACCAGCTCGTCCACACGGGGGAGAAGCCCTTCCAGGTGGGCTTTTAAGAATGATGTTCAAATAAAATAAAAAAGAGATTCAATTATAGAGTTCAAGTCGGCAAATTAGCGCTTATCTGGCTGCGTGTTTGTAAATGCGAGAGAAGGGGATTTAATGAATCCATTAGACGAGGGTTATGGGGTTAACAGGCTACTCAAGTGGCTGAAAGATGGATGGGTCACAAAGGAGACCTTTCATAAGCAGATTTATTTTAATCATCAATGAAGATTTTGTAGGGAAAAGGATTTTAACACACTCTGCACACTTTGCTTTCCCGTCACAGGGTCGTATGAAATGCTAAATATGCACGTGTCTCTTTTGTGTCCCAGTGCACCTTCGAAGGCTGCGGCAAGCGGTTCTCGCTGGACTTCAACTTGCGCACCCATGTGCGCATCCACACGGGCGACCGCCCCTACGTGTGCCCCTTTGACGGCTGCAATAAGAAGTTCGCGCAGTCCACCAACCTGAAGTCGCACATCCTCACACACGCCAAAGCCAAGAACAACCAATGAGACGATTTCCTTCCCACTCCCCTCCTCAATGCGCCGTGAAGAAGAGAAAGAAAAAAAACACTGAACACCTTTTTTTTTTTTTTTGCCCGCCTCCCGCCATTTGCATTTTGAATGGGAAAGATGGAGCCCCCCCCTACCCCCACGCAAAAGACTTGTTTTTACCAGAGTGGTTTTCATATACCATAGTCACATGGCTTTTATTTGCCATTCTGGTGTGCACGTTGTACACCAACAAGCTATGTTACACTAACGCCTTCTTCTTGTTGGCACAAGAAACCAATAACCACCTATACTCTTTGTAGACGATCGGACACAGAGGTGTGATTCTTTTTAATCCAATCTTTTAGTGGCTTTTCCCGTTCTCAACCAGCGAGCAGCAAAGGTGCGAGCGTCACTTCCCTTTTTGTTTCAGATGTGCTGTAAAGACTTGAGAATAATTACTCTTCTCTTTTTGTCTTCATGTTGTATATCAACTGGCCACAATAAAAAAACAGTCATCCCTATTGGAATAGTAACATAATCAGTACAGAGGCTTTCTGTCTTAATTGACTTTTACCCTCATGTGATTTTTTTTTCATATTTCAGGCATCTGGCAGCAAAGTGACTGTTTCGGATTTGATTTTTTTGTACGTTTGTTTTAGAAGACAGGTGGTAAGATGTCTGCTGTATTTGCTTTGAAATTGCAGGATGCTTAATCGGGTGTGATTTTTGGTGTTGAGGTCTCTAATATTTTGGTGATCTTATTTGCTACACGGGTGCGTTAAACTGCTCTTGCCACAAAAAATAAACACATTGTTAGATTACATCATTTCCATTATTCATGTAAATTCCACTTCACAGTAGATGGTTGTTTTTATATATTTTTTAAATGGGAACATTTTATATCAAAATATATTCATTTTTTTTTATATGGGAAAGAGAGTGGGAATCATTTCTTTCCAACTTAATTTTAATGACAAGTTCACTGATGTACTTAGCCAGTAGTTCATTATGATCCTCAGCTTTCCTACCGTTTCATTTGCTAATTTTAGCCGCTGGCAACCTGATGCTGCCCTCTGCGGGTCACAGCTGTCATTACAACGGGAGCTCTCCGAGGTACTGATCTACAATCCCCATTGTGTCGTGTAAGTAAATGTAATTCTCAAGGTGCACGAAACGTAAATTCTGCTCACACATAGAGGTGGCCAAATTAAGATATTTTTATATTATATATCATTTATATATTTTTCCCCATCACTTTGCTTATGTGCAATGTGGCATATCAAACATCAGTCTATACTGACCTCAGCTGGCCAAGTAGTGAACACCAGAAGGCGCAACGCAATTTCCATTGTATTGAAGCATAAAATGAGACCACCAATCTTAAATTATGTCATTACTGTATGCTTTTTTTATATTAAATAAAATATAGAGTGGAGGGAAAACATGGGAAATTTTATTGAAAGGCCATATCGCTAAGCCCGAGTAATTTCCACTGCACCTGAAGTAGGCTATTAAGAGGTTTCATTAAAGTGAAATTGTTGTTTTATTGGTGTGACTGACAAAGGCAAGGACAGAGTAAATGCTCTACTTGTTATGCAGCTGCAGTCTGTCAAGGCTCCAGCAGCTGCTCTCTTTCACGCGCTTATTTCATTACAGCTCTCCCCCCCCCCCCCCCACACCCCCCGTCTTTAATCCCGTTGCTCCATGTTTACCTGCACTGAGGTTAGTTTTCAGCAGCCGTCACAGCCTCCGAGCAAGCTCAGGATTTTCTTTCTTTTCATTAGCCTGTCTCCCAGAAACAACAACAACGCAGAACACCTTTGCTTGTAAAGGCAGTATTTTTCTACTACTGCTTTTTGTTTGGTTTCATTAAATGGAGCAGAGGCGGTGAATGAAGCAGCAGTTTGATGAGTATTCTTCTCACCTCCAAAAATGCCACACTGGTCACGTACATTTTTATTTTTATTTTACAGGGTGTCATAATAAGGCAAAATTTACATTTTAATGTATATGCATGTTTAGGTTAATATCTCATGTTTAATATATATAGTTGACATATTTCATTTACCTAGTTTTGCACTTTACTATGTTTAATATTATTTCATATTTTGCTATAACATTATGTTAATATTATGTTATCTCTATCGATATACTACATCACCCACGTTCGGAGTAGCCCTCGATCAATTTCTGTAAATTGTTTATTGTTGTTGAGCCATTAAAATATGCAAAACCCGTGTTCACCACCAGGCGGCAGACATCGCTCAGCAGCGCATCCCACCTTCAGTGAAGAAGAGCCTGGCGAATAAAACACCATCTCAAAAGTACATAAACAAAAGTAATTCTACCCCCATAACGTTAACAGTTTGAAGTACATGAGAATTAAGTAAATTTGTTTCCTCTTAAAACATAATTTATTTAACGCTTGATAGTTTTTTCAAACACTAACGTATGGCGTCTTAATTGCACAAAGAAGCGGCACAGGTGAGTGAGTCACATTATATATTTAGAGATTTGAATTACATGTAGAATAACATAGTGTAATATTAAAACTCTTTGAGTAGATTTTTTGTGAAAACATGCTCAAAAGAGTTGTTGGTTTTCTTTTCAGTAGTTTTGTGCCATCGTTGATTGGGAAATTCAAAGCAAGAGAGCTTTTGCAATGTCGGGGGCGATTTCGTGTAGTCGAACATTGGGTCTACTCTTTTCTATGAGCATTTGAAAAAGAAAATGTCATAAATCTGGTCAGGAAGTGGTTTTATATGAAAAATTGTACCCCCCCCCCCCTTAAATGATGGCATTTAAGTTGCCATCCCTTTACTTTGTACATATTTGCATGGTCATTGACATCCATATGTATCCCAACCAGGCATGTAGCACAAAGGCTCAAGTGATACTTAAAATCAAAAGTATTGATCCAAGCATTGACAGTAGTCTTACATGTACATAATGAAGTCTCTTGTCATGTCTCTAGAGCAGTGGTTCTTAACCTGGGTTCGATCGAACCCTAGGGGTTCGGTGAGTCGGTCTCAGGGGTTCGACAGCGCCTCCACTGAGGAGGTCCGAACAAACCTGATTTATTGTGTAAATTCTGATTTACCAGTACGTAATTTGTTGTGAGTTCATGCATTGTGTTGGTTTTGTTCTTTGAACAAGGTGATGTTCATGCATGGCTCATTTTGTGCACCAGTAAAAAAAATACATGTCTAGAATTTAACAAAAAAAAAAAAAATCACTAACGAGGAGTTCGGTGAATGCGCATATGAAACTGGTGGGGTTCGGTACCTCCAACAAGGTTAAGAACCACTGCTCTAGAGGTTCTAACAGGTTGAATCGTTTGCTTTGCTTCTTGCTCATCTCAGGTCAAATCTCAGAACTTGTTTCAATACAATCAAGTGTGTTTTTTTTCTGTACATTTAGCGGCGAGGAGCACAGCCAAGGATGCTATTTCCATGCAGAAAACATGTTGCCAAGGTAACAGGCGAGAGTAAGTCTGTGTGTGTGTGTGCGTGCGTGTGCCGCAGACAGGTTTCCCGGGCATACGTCGTTGCTTGTTACACATTTGATTGCTGCCTTTGAGTTGTTGAAATGTCAAGGCTTTTTTTCCCCTCCCTCCGTCACGCGACTTGTAATTCATCTGCCGTCGTCTCTGGCACACTTTCTTTTCTTCCTTTCTGTCTTGTTTGCGCTCATTTGCAGTCGGCATCTCGTGTCTGCTACTCAATTTGTTTCACCGTGCTGTAATTAAAATCCCTGAATAAGCTCTGGTGATTTGTAACGCTACGGTAAGACCACTTGCGTTGTGAAGCTTTGACACTCACTTGTTTTTACCTTAATAACCATCTCCAAACTGCTAATTAGGTCATACGGTGATTGAACTGTCTACGTCACAAGACACACCCACAAACACACACGTACAAACACACATCTAATGATATCCTGCAAAGAAAATTTTCATAGCATATTGAACAATATTGGGGACAAAAATGGTCCCAGGGATGGGACTGAATAGTCGATTAAAAAAAAAAAAAACTCATTTTTTTTCATTCGGTTTGCAATAGAAAAGGTAATGTACTTTAAAAGAACAGCTTTTTAAAGGCCATGTTGCCAAAATTCAGCTTGTTAACCTTTAAAATGAACATAGTGAAAAAAAAATGCAAATGCTAAAATGACGTATATAAATGTGATTTAGATGTGATTTTATCTCTTTGGTCCATTAATTATATATAAATAAGTGGCGTGTGTTAAAAAATCTGCACTTAACATGAGGTCATCTTTATTATGATTCATAACATGCGTTAAGTCACCACACTTGAATTTATCTGAGTAAATGGCTCACCCCAGGCGCTGCTGTTTGGATGGCAGTGGAGCTCAAATGGGCTTTGTTTTATGCACAATAGACGCAATGGTGTCTGTTTACACAGGTGATTAAAGTTAGCACTCTGTAAATCTTAAAGGCTTTAGACAGAGCTAATTATTTTTGCACAATAAATCCAATTTGCTTCCTCCTTCTTGTCAGATTCAGAAACAGAATTTGTGCAACATGAAATGTATCATGAGATTATGTACCAATTTTTTTTTTGTAGCGCCGTACAAATTGTGTAACTTTGCGCATTGCGGTGATTAAATGATGATGATGACAGCTTTATCGGTCTGATTTTTTATCCCACAGTCCGTCCATATTTTCCGCACGTCTGATTCTGTTTTCCTATCTCTCTCGTCCAGGCCAAAGGCGTCAATCAGGTCGACCTTTACTGGGAATGAAGACTTGGAGCCGCCGCCGTGGAAGGTAAGCTGTTGCATCTGCATTTCAAATACTCCTCCAGCCTGTATTGGAATTTAATCAACATCCGAATTGCAAATATGGCTGCCACGTGATCTAAAATCGGTGACATACCTTTCACAAACGTTGCAACTGATCAATTTTTTTGTAGAACCTGAACCAAATAATTTTTTTTCTAATTTTACTTTGAAGTGACTTTTTAAATACATTGTAAGTGGATTTGAACAAAAAATTTCAGCACAAAATTTATAGAAAATAAGTATTCTAGTGTCTGTGCCATTTGAGGCTACGTGAGAATGCCTGCGTGTGAGCTATGGCCGACAGCAGCTCCCAAGAAGAGTGTGCTAATTGTGTTTACTGTATTACTTTGTTCTTGTCACAACTTTCACCACAAATACAGAATTTGTGCCACATTTGAATGGAATCCTTGTTCGTCTTCCGATTCACTCCCATCCAATACGAGGTGACAAATGATCAAACCGTAGCTGCGAGGGCTGCTTCCGACGTGTTGGCATGTTAGCCTAGCGCGCCCCAATTAGCGTGACAGCCGCGTTAAGCGCAACGCTTGACAAGCACACTTATATGAGATCATCGCCGGCAATAAATAAGATTAGCCTGCAAAAAAAAAGCAGACTTGATTGGTAATCCCCTGTGATCCAGATGACGTAATTCCCCCGTGGCCGTGTCGATTGCTGTTTCATCGCTATTCCGTGACTCTGCGCGTGAAAATGAGCAGTGACCCCTTTCTCAGCCCCTTTGGCAATTTCCTGTTGTCTATTACAGCGATTCTCCGACTTTTTGAGTCCAGGGAGCAAAAAGTAGCCCCTGATAACTATCATGTATGGGAATTATAGGAATGTTTCCTGTTTTTAAGACCCACCAAAAAGTCCATAACACATTGGCCACCCACCGCCCAGGCCAGAAGCGTTAACAAGATTAGCTTTCACGTTTACAAAAGTCAAACAGAATGGCATCGCTAAAGAGGCTTTAAACGCCAAGCCCCCCTCCCTTTCTCTACTTCCTTGTTCTCCGAAATCTCCCATCACCGAACAATCAACAAGAGATCCATCATGGCCGACCATTGGCATTGAGCAAATGACCCAAATAAGCGATAGCCGCTATCAGGCAAATGCTCGCTAATGGCGTCCGACTGTAAAATGCGGCCTGGCTGGCCTCCGTGTCATCCATCACCTTTGCAGCACATGTAACTGAGAGGCAGGAGTGTGTGCAGACTGGATAACGGTGTAACAATTAAAGCCAACTCAAATCCTAACCCTGGCACGATGGCGGTAACACCACCATCAGGACCCTCAGTTCTGCGTTATGTAATGAAAATGAAGCACTCCCAGTCGTTGCTGAGTAAACAAGGCGGGTCGTCTTTTGAATTGACCATTTCAATTCCCCCTCCCATCCTTCTCGCAGCCCAGACGGCTGTTTTCCCAGAAACAGGAGTCACATTCACTATTGATGAGCTAGGATGTTCATCCTGGACCCATTTACTCTTCTTAATAATGCATACCCTTTCATAATTGCCCGTGCATTTTTTTTTTTTTTTGTGCCGCCACCTCCAAGCTGGGGTGGGGTTGTTTTGGTGGCCCCCGGGCTCGCTTCGTCGCATTCTCTCCCCGGAGCGGCGAAACAATGTTCTCATGCTGGACCCTTAATGAGAGCGCCTGCTGCAGGAAGATAATGAAACGGCGGCCAGCCAACGGTGCTAAAAGGCGTGTTTGATGAAGTATTCCTATTACGTGGAGGATTCAAACAGCCTCTTCGGTTTGTTCTAATAGGCCCAACGATGTATTTAAAAACAAAGACGCCGGCCCCGATTGGAGCCATCTGCGATCGTGGCGGTGGCCTGCATAAAGAGACTAACACAGTTAACTTAAAAGTGGCACAAAAAAAATGACAAGCCTATAAAGGAAGAAATTGAATTTAATTGGGAGAGCACTGGAGGTGGGAAAAGACTGATTTCAATTTAAAAGAATGTTTTGAATGTTTTATCCTATTCCTAATGCAACATTTTTCCCAGGTTCCAAGTTTGATTGACAGTTGACAGATGAGCGGGACGTGCCCTCAACATTTGAGTGAGGTGAGAATGACTTTATTATTTTTTTTTAAAGGCACTGAATCTTACCATTCTAACATGGAGTGAATTCAGCCTGTTAAACAACATCAGTGGTCTTCCACCTCAGACTGTTGTCATGGCAATGGTCACATTACAGTGCGGTCGCGATGGCCGGCTAACGCTTACTGCTTAGCCAGCTCTGTTGGGTCCTATTCTATTTTTTTTTTCCTCCTCAACACAGATGAACTTAACTATGGTCCTAGGAATTACATTTCAGTGGGTCACCATGACAACAAGCGGTGGATGCACCATTTAAAAACACAAAATATATTTGTGAAATAAATAATTTGATGTTAACATTTTTAAAGGAAAATTTTCTTAATTTATTGATTAATAATATACATTTGAAATTAGTAAAATAATTAATCAGGCATTTTAAATAATTGATACATTTATTATGAATAGTAAAATGCAAAATAAAGTATATGTTGATTTATTAAAAAACAAATAATACCATGAAAGATACTAGTAAACAACTTTTATCAGCCTTTCGTCCGAAATCCGTCACATAAATAAGGTGGTCCCCTCCTTCACTACCCCACTTTGGGCAGTGACGACCGAAGCTGCAAAAGGAGGATATGAAAAGATGTTCCTCCTCCTGTTTCACATTACCTCTCACTCCCCCTGTGGCCTCTTTTTCCAAGCTCCCCTCCTCCGCTTCCTTCTCCTCCTCCTCTTCGCCGTATTTGTTTCGCAAAACCCTCCATCTTTTCCTCCCTCCCTGACTCCCCCCCCCCCCATCTATTATTTAACGGCACCTCTGGCTTTCTACCACCAAAGAATGAACTGAGACTCCGGCCAGGCTCCTTAGCATTTTAATCAGCCCTAATGAGCTTCTAATGCTGAATAAACATGGTAGCAACCAGCTGGTGTGGATGAAAGTGATGCTTTGTCGTACATGCGCCCTCCCCCCCCCCTCCAGGAACGACTGTATGTATTATAGCCCCCTGAGACTCCCCTCTACGAGAGGCAGGGCGCATGTAAGAATCAATCAGACAGCATCCGGCGACCAAAATATACAAGAGATAAGCTCATGTTGATGCCGTGTCGCGGCTGCCGTCTTGGATCAATGTTAGCTAAATACTGAACGGATATGCTAGGCTACATTTAGTCCTGCTAAAGAAGAATAAATCCTAGTTTCAGCTTTGATCCAATCAACGATTGGACTGTGCAATACAGTGGACCCCGTCCAGGTATAGAATATTTTTTACACAATATAACAGAAAGTGCCAGGTGCCAGCCATTCGATCAAGAAAGTGAGAAAAACTATAGATTCCAAGAAAGAACTTGGAAAATAGGTCATCTCTCGCACTTGCTTGCTGTATCAAAAATCTTCAATAAAGGTAAGAATGTTACATTTTCCATTATCTGTACTTATTTCACTCCATTTTTGTGCGTAGATTTATAACTATACCTTATAAAATGTATTTTTATTAGTAGTTTTATGTATCTGGAACAAATTAATTGGATTTACATTGTCAGTGTGTTGTCAGTGGAGCAAGAATCTAAAGCCATTTGCAGTTTTTGTTGTTTTGTTTTGTTTTTCCATAACTGATATCGTCACAAAGCACTGAGCCACGTCGTTAACATGAATTGATTTTTTTTGGCACGCTCACATGATGATGTCACACTGTTTATACGTAACAGACGCAGCCCTCTTGGTAACACACCCCGCAGTCCAAACTCGATCTGTATCGCCATTCACCAAAAGCAACTTTTTTTGCTGTAGATAGTATCGGAAATCCCAAGTGAATTTTCCCTTGTATCACTGCTTTATTTATACTGTTAAACATCAAACAGAAACAACAGCAAAATCAAGAGCTGACACCCCCCCACCCCTCCCTCCCAGTATCCAGTTGTGCTCGTTCCTTTTACAAGTTAATTTATACATCAGCATGATAATACGTTAAAAAAGAAAGACTGAAGGAAGCATGGAAAATGTCTTCATTTGTCTGAAGCTCGTCGCATAACGTCACCATGCCGTCGGGTCTTTGCGTAATTACGTGATAAAAGTGATTTGATCGATTCAAATCGGAGGGCAGTATCAAGCTGAGTCAACTCGTGCCACCGAGGAAAAAAAAAAAATGCTGCATTGTGCTGTGTCTGGGATGTAAAAGCACATTCATTATATCCACACACACACTAAAAAAAAAACAAAAAAAAAACACACCAAGGTCATTCAGAGGCGAGTCCTCGTCTGTCTTTATCGTACAGAGTGTCCGGGTTACTGCATTCGGAATGACAATAAGGATCGCCAATGGAAAGCCATTTGGCAATTTATTCCTTATCCTTACGATCTATCTTCAGGTCCATTCAGCACATTAGAACATCCAGAGTCCAAACTTGAATTATCTTTGTTGAAAGACAAAGACCATACTCGTCATTAATGTCCCTTATGCTTGATATCGAGGCTATGGAATAACTTCTCAAACAGTTTCAGAGAAGAATATTTGAGGATTTATTTGTCATCCTTGGCCCTAAGATGGATTTCAAGAATGTTGAATAAAAATGCAAATGGGTTTCCATAGTCGCTTTGAGATATACTGTATGCCTTGGAAAATCTTTGTACAGGAGCTTGTTTTATACATGTTGTGCTTCTCGTGGTCCACTCGCGAAGAAGATGTCGATTGGTTATAGCGTATAAAACAAAAGCTGGTCCGTAAACCCGCTCGTATTCCCTTTGATTTGCGAGGGGGACTTTCAAGCTCCCCCCCCCCGGAGTGGCTGAGTGCCAACGCCAAGGCAAAACGGTTCAAAGCAGGCCACAATCCAGTTCAGGAAAACAAACTCGGTAAACGCCGAGTCATAGGGTGCTCTCCAGGAGCCACTCAGAGCGGGACAGCTTGTCACGGGCCCGCTGAATGTTTGCGGCGTTGTGCATCTGCGGAAGTTCTCCGCTCATGGACAGGCTTCGCTTGGAGCGCAGGCTGGCCCCCGCTTTGGGGTACGCCACGTACAGCCGCTCCCTGGATGAGTCCGTGTTGAGAGAGTGTCTGCGGTTGACTCTGATGGCGCCCGCCGGCACCGTCATGTACTGACGAGGGGCCTGACGTGCCCGCGGGACCCTGGGAGCTGCAGTCCATTTGTGGGCTTGGGCGCGGGATACCACGGGTGGCACTTTTGCCTCCGAGGAGTTATTACGGTTGACGTTGTTGAGTTCAACGTCAGCTTGCCCCTCAGCCCGAAGGATGTCGGACGGTTTCGACGAAGTCGCCGGGCGCTTCACCCTCGGGACACCCGGGGAAGCCGGGTGCCAACTGTGGCTGGCGGCCGAAGTAGACACGGTGCAGTCAGGCAGGGAAGGTTTGGCTGTGCCGGTGTTGGCGATGGGTGCTCGCTGCTTGACCGGCTCCAAGGGCGGTAGAGCGACTCGCAGACACTCCTTGTCGTTCTTCTCCGGACGTAGGACCTGCTTGGACAAAGACTTGGGGAGTCCGCAGCCCTGAAGTTGCCCGTCGCTGCTCAGGGAACGAATATCACCCATCTCCAGAGCCTGTTAGAAAGAAGATTTAATTTGTTTCCACGTTTGTGGAAAAGATGGATTACATCCACACTGAAGACCCAGGAACAAACTACACGGTCCGCCACTGCGCCAGGCTCACCTTATCTGCATCTCCCTGGTTGCACACCCGGTAGCGCACAATGAGGAAGATAATAAATGCCAGCACGGAAGCCACGATAATCCCTCCAATGATGACCACAATGGTCCCGCCTAGAAACTGGGACTGCATGAAGTGGCATCTCAGATACTGCGGATCGGTGGAAAAGTGAACACAGCCAATGACCCGGGTGGCGGTCAGCGAGGTGATCTGGTCGTCATAGATGGCCAGCACGCACAGGTCGTACTGCGTTCCCGCTGCTAGGTTGTTGACCAGGATGCTCTCACTGGTGGGCGGGATCATTCTGGAGAGATGGCGACGATATTAGAGCAGAGTGTGGCACCTGCCCAACATGCTCCATTCTCATTTTACATTGATTTTTTTATTTTTATTTTTTTTTACCTCAGCTGATCCTGTTTAAAAATTAAATGCCAATCAAATTTGCCCACCCCTGGATTAGCGCCTCAACAGATTATGCAGTTGATTGTTTTGGAAGTCTGCCATTTTTGGCGTGCTTGCGTTTCATCAGTAAGTGACATTTGATTCATTCTCAGCAGCCTCTTTCGTGATGAAAGGTTCACGGATAAGGCTTCTGTCTATCTTTTTCCTGCACTGCAGCTCCATACCAAAAAAATGCTGTTGACTGCATCATTTTTGTCCCCATTCGTCCTATCATGTCCTGGTGATGAGCGTCTTAGGAGAGAGTAACAGAGATGAAAGACGCCTGGGATGCTGTTTTTATTTTTTATGCCAAACGCCGGCCAGGCTGACGGCGCTTTCATCTTCAGCTTAGTGCTGACATTTATTATTTTTGATTTTGTTGATTAAGCATTATCAAGACGGTAAATGGTACACTCCGGCAAAAGGGGATTAAGAGTTGAAGAATGAGAAGTGAGATGCGGTGCATTAGTACTCCTGATGGGATTAATGGACACCGCAAATAATCACATAGACAGTCCAGTACCAGCCCAGGAGACCGAATCCCCTCGAGGGACTGAAGCGTCCTGAGTCGGTAACATAATGGGCGTGGTAGTTTTAATCATGCGGTTGAGGTCATCTTAAGTTTATTTAGCAAGTTTGGTTCGGAAACTCGTTAAAGTTTTGGGCTTCGATTCTCGCTTATGGCATTTCAAACTCCAGCAGGGATTCAAGCCTGGATCTTCTGACTGTAAAGCAAATATGCTGACCACTCGAGGACCGTACTCCCCCTTGGGCTCCCAAATATCTGTCCTTACTCCTCACCTGTAAACCAGTGAATCGTCGTAGGTCCCGTTGTATTGGATCTGGAACATGCGGATGCCCGGAATGTTTCTCTGGAAGTTAAAGTGGACCACAGCCGAGGTGGCCGTAGCCTCGGCTATGACCACCTTCTTCTCCAGGCCAGTCTTGGCGTTCCCCAGGGGCACCCCGCCGCCCGGACCCTCTGCTCCTGTCTTGGTGACCGTGGCAATGTCGGAAGACCCCGGGTCGGGCTCCTGCTCAGCAGCCGTGTTGTTGGTGATGTGAGGCAGCTTCGCAATGACCAGGTCCACCTTCTGCTGGGCTTCTCCGGCTGGGTTGGACGCCACACAGGTGAAGGAACCTGGAAGGAGATAAATTCATTTGACGAGTGCCTTTGGTTCTTTTAAGTGCCGGGGGCCACAATTCTAATCCTGGAGTGGGCAAAGTAAAGCCTGGTCTACTCATTCCAGTTTTGTATTATTTACCACTTAAGTTGAATTTTTATAAATGATTCTGTTCAATACAGTCACAGGTTCATATTTCAAAATGACAATGACTTATTGCTTCGTGATTACAATAATCTATTTTTACATCCGCATTTGACCTTAAGCTCTCTTTACAAATGACCCGGCCCATCTGTCTAATTTCAAAATGTGGCCCTCGAGCACAATCGCGTTTCCCAACCCTGCTTTAATCCTAAGAATAGAAATGTGTTTATGTGCTTTTAAAACAACACTGTTTAGGTTCATTACGCCTACATTTAAACGTATTTACAGCGGGCTTTGTTTAGCACAAACGCAGCAAAAGGTTGAACACTACAAAGGTAATAAAAAGCAGAGCAGCACTTGTTAAGTAGACTATTTAATGGTGCTAAATCTCAGATGCTAAGTGTAAGAACACTGAGCACCAAGTCAATATTTTTAGCTTTTTTTCATTAGTGCACAATAACACTTTTTTTTTTTCCTCAACTGAACAAACCAAAGATAGCACAACGTGTGAGTTTCACAAGTAGGTAGAGGAACTGTTAGTAACTTTTGCTAGCTGGGTAAAACATAGCTAACCTGTGATAGCTTGTTTTCTCATCCAACTAAAAATATGCTAAAATATCAACGGGTTATTAAAAACGATTTACCGTTAAAACAACAAAGATACGATGTGTTAGTGAGTTTCCCGGGTGTGTTTACATGGAAACTATTCTTTTCTGGCACGCTAACAATCAATTAGAATCTGCGTGTGAGCATCTTGGCGTGAGATGTGGCCTTCAGCAGTTCCTTCAGAGTGTTCAGTGTTTAAATATTGTAGCTTCATTATCTAACCTCGTTGACACTACAAACCAACCTGAGTCCTTGACGGTGCTGATGAGTATGTCGAGAGTTCCGTCGGTATGCACGGAGGCTCTGGAAGAGTTCGACATGAGGCGTCCGTCAGGGGCAATCCAGTGGATGATGGGATCTGGATCCCCCCGAGCCTTACAACGTAGCGTCACACTCTGACCCTCCAGGGCCCGCAGCTCCTGCAACAACAACTCCGTGTTGATATATTGACCACGTTTGGGTTTTTACAGCTCTGTTCCCTGTAAACGTAATCGACTATTGATCATAGTCGTAACGATGAATTAGCACGTTGGCCGGGCCTTCGTTACGGCGGCAAACACGCGTGAACCATAAACATCCGTCGTGATGTAAAAGAGGCCTGAGATATGGGTGTTTATTACGCCGCGCCGTTTCGATTGGATCGTTTTATTTGGATGGTTTTCTAGAACTCATTGGCGTAATGGCAGATCTATCACAACCCAGCAAATAGCTTATTACAATCCTGTCCACAAGCGGGGTGCACACGTAAAGTACCGAGTTTTAAAATGACATGAAGCCACACAAGTGCTTAGTGAGCTTTAGGTCTATAGTCGTGTACTCAAGTTGACCAACATAGCGCCAACAAGAAATTAAAATTAAATAAATGAAATGAAATAGCAAGGGAGGTGAAAAAACAAATCTAACTCTCAGTACGTAGATACCCAACTTTAGGTAAATCTTGTCTACACTATTTTACAATATCCCATTAACTGAGCGGCCCAAGGAAGTCCTGTGAGCTTTAAAAGTCTACCAAGTGTGATATTTGATATGAGGCCACAGCGAATTAACCAAGAGCTTTGGGGGGGTCACACCTGAGAGTGTCTGGTGATGAGAGGAGGCTCGCACAGAAACTCCTCTTCCGACACGGTCCAGAAATAGCGTCCTGCGAGGTGTTGAGGCGAAGCGCATGTCTCCAGATCGTCCTCCCGCCGCAACCTTCTTAGCCACAGTAGCTCGCAGTTGCACCGCAGAGGGTTCCCGCCGAAGCTTAATGCGAACGAAGTGGGCCCCATGATCCCCGAGGTGGCCAGGACCCCCGCTCTTTGGAAAATGATGGCAGAGGTGGGGGGACTCCAGTTAGAAGGACTTAAGACTTGCTTGGCTAAAACTTGTATTCATGACATTCAATCCAACTTAGTCTTGATGCATGATCTGGGACGCATGAAGGTTAAAACGAGATTGATGACATCTACTCACCTCTGGAAAATGGGGTCCGGTGGCAGCTTCTGGAGCTTGTTGGAGGTCACATCCAGCCTTTTGAGCTTCTGTAGACCCGAGAAGGTGCCCTCTGGGATGTAGCTGAGCATGTTATGATCTAGGTTGAGGGTGTGGAGGCTGGACATTCTCTGGATGGCCACCCAGGGGACGCTCTCTAGATTGTTGTAGGACAGGTCGAGCTCCTCCAGAGCCGTCAGGTCGTTGAAGGCCCCAATCTGAATGTGTGTGAGCTGGTTGTTGTTGAGGATGAGGTGGTGCAACTTGGACATGCCGCTGAAGGTGTCATTGGTGATGCGTGTCAGCCGGTTGCTGTCCAGGTGGAGCGCCCGCAGGTTCTCCAGGTCCTTAAAGGCGTGCGGCACAATATTCCCGATGGTGTTGCGAGAAAGCGTCAGGTCCACCAGTTTGGTCATGTTAGCAAAGTCCTTGCGCTTGATGCTTGTGACAAAATTATCCCCCAGGCGCATTTCCACCGTATGCCGGTCGATGTTGGGGGGCACGAATAGCAGTCCCTTTTTGTCGCAAAGCGTGGCCAAATTAGGGTTGAGCACCTGGCACACGCAACGCTTGGGACAAACTTGAACCTTGTGGGCCTTGACAGCCGCACATAGGACCATCAGATAAAGCAGGATGGTCTCCATTGGACTTGTTATTCACGTGGTCACGCCTGCAAAGATAAGGTAGAAAAAAAAAACACAGATAGGAGGAAATGGTTTATCGAGCAGAGACTGCGCAGCGCTGTCATCGCTATTAAACATTCATTTGTCTTGCTGGGGGAATTTGCTCCCCTCAAGACAGAGATGCTTTTGAGCCTGAAGCGCTTTACAACCGGATTGTAAATAGAATCATCGGCTCAGCACTGTGTCCAAATTGTAAGCAGGGGGTCAACAAACAATGAACGTCGTGCAAATTAGATCTGGAACTAATTAGTCACATGCAGATTTCAAAAGGCCGTCTGATTGCTTTTGTGTCTTATTTTTGGGGAGCCGTTTAGTATGTTTTTAAAAACAAACTGTAGTGGGTTGTTTGTTCCCTAAAATTTTATTCATTTTGATTTTAAATTAGTCTGGTTGATTCATATTGTAGTAATTTGCTTGTCTCCATGCCAGCGGACTTCCAAAATATTTGTCAGACGGTGACAATTGCTTTTAACACAACATGACCGGTCAAGTGAGTATCGAGTGAAACTTTTTCCCACTTTTCATGATTTCACATACGATCGATTCTGTGCCAGTACTTTTCACTTTTTTCAAGATTCACGTGCAGTTTGAAAGGGGCTTATGTCTGGGAGCCGACCCGGGAACGCCAATCCCGCATTTCTGGTTTGCTAATGCGCCGCTTTTATGTTTGCGTACACAGGGATGAAAGTCTCAAGTGTCCATCTGAGGGCCTGATCAGAATTAGATGCTTATCTCCTGGGATCATGCGGCCAAAAGGATGGGATGATGACGATGTGCCATTGATTTTTTTTTTCTTTTTTCTCTCCTCTTACTTATGACACAGTCGAGATAGGGGATAACGACAGATCCATCTGATGAATCCCCGGACCTTGTCAGAGGGGATGTAGCGTAAAGTGGAGATCGTATAGCAACTGTCAAGAACTGGAATTTGGTGTCATTTTTCTCTCCTATTTCCCACTAAAGCGAAGAGCAATCCAATCAACTGCTAAGAACAAGAGATCCCCCATCCCATAACCGCAGTAAAAGAAATCTACAGACTAACCTTTAAATACAGACGAGAAAGGTCTGATTTATGGTTATGGCTGGGTGGTTTGCTCGTAATGCCACCATTGTCAGCACTGCATCTTGACAGCGTGGATAAAAGTCTGGACTCAGCACGGAGCCCCGCCAAATGAATACCGCCGTGATTCCAAAAGCCAACATGTGTCTAATATCTTCCATATTCGGCGCGGGGAGGAAACATCAGACGGGACGGCAACGTTTCGGGAGGGGTCAGCAACCTCGGTTACGATCTAACAAGCGAGGAAAATGGAGGACAGAAGGAGGTCAGGTTTGAAACCCGCCATGAAGATGATGATAAGGGAGAAACGATATTGTCACAGCGAGCCTGCTGGCTATGACATATCTTATGAGGACTGCTGATCAAGCTGCAGTGAGGAGACACCCTCACCCAGTCCCACACAGAAATTATCATGATGTGCGAATCTTAAGACGTGCTGAAAAGAGAAAGCTAGAAAGGAAACTGTTCGTTTTTGCAGAAATCGCAACGCGGCTCACGTTCTATTAATTAATTAGTCTTTGGATCACAGCACACAAACTAGTTAAGTCGTAGTTGAGTAAGAAGTGAAAATAAATATCTTCTACATTTGACACACTACAAAGATTTTTTGTTGTTGTTGTCCGCCAAATTCAAATGTACGCTAAAAATGTACGCCGATTGCCAGGGCTTTTCCACACTGTGACAACGAGGCACTCTAAAGCAGACCCAACCAATGTTTGTTGTGTTTAATGTACTTGTTAATATGAAGTCCGCTTTGACACTGATGAAGACGTGTATGTTGTTGTTAACAGAGATCTGACATTCATGCTAATGAGGCTCAGAGGTGCACTTCCATGTTGCGTGATGCTTTGAGGCTGACTGGCAAGGCTTCTGTGGATGTGCAATGAGGCAGAAACGACCTGCAACTTCCAGGCTCAAATCGTGCTCAAGACAGGATATTGATTCAGTGAGTAGGGATTGAGGCAAATTCGTTCCTCTCTCTCTCTCTCTCTCTCTCTCTCTCTCTCTCTCTCTCTCTCTCTCTCTCTCTCTCTCTCTCTCTCTCTCTCTCTCTCTCTCTCTCTCTCTCTCTCTCTCTCTCTCTCTCTCTCTCTCGCTCTCTCTCTCTCTCTCTCTCTGCCCCTTAGATAAACGTGATGCGAATGGTTACCACTGTATTCCCTCCACGCCGCCCAAACAAGACCGTCCCCACTAATTTGCATTTAATTATCAGCATTCCGCTGGGATTTGCATAACAGGTTGCACTCATCAGGTACACGAACAAATAAGCAGATAATCAATCAACGTGCTCATCAATCACGCGTTTCATCTTTTAAATGTCACAGCGACATCGGAAAGTCATTATCCTGCACGTTGGATAAAGCCTGGAGAAAAAAAAGAAAAAAAAAACTGCACTGACCGTCATCTCCTGCCCAGTCAATCACATGTTGCTTTACTACCTCCCAGCTTGTCTTTGCACCCCCGGAGTACACAACAGACTGACAGCGCACGCCCACACGTGCGCTCCAGTGGGTGGATCGCTGCCTAATAGAGCCCCCCCACCCTTCCCCCCTCCCCTCATCTATGGAAACAGGCGACTGCAGCATAGCCGTGGTGTACAGTAGCAGAGGATATCTATGCTCTCCCAGGGGCGGCCTTCTCTAAGAACAAAAAGCTCAGCATAGCGTGCCTCGGCTTACGACCCCAGGGCGCGAGTCAAATGTGTTCCGCAACTTGTGGTGTAGAGAGCCCCAATTCCAGTCCCAAAAAAATCATGGGAAAGTCACGCAAAGCAAATGGGAGTGCCAAAATAGACTCGTATAGATTTATTTTTCAGTCTGCTCACAAAAAAATAGAGAATTTTTTTTCACCATTTTCCTAAAACAAATCAAGCTGCAATTGCTTCAGCCGTATTATTTATGAAAGTGACCCAACATAGATGGTGCGACATCTGCCTCGCTAACACTTCTGTATGCACAGTGACGCTCCTCTTAACGCGATAACTCTTGGGTGACAGTCGCGACGCCATGGCAACACTGAAAAACGTCATATTGAGGGGAACGCGAGAGGGAGGTGAGATGCAATCAGGGCGGGGGGGCTCATTTTCAAGACAACCTAATAACATTTATAAAACAATGAATCCCCCAGAGGAGAGATAGCACCTGGACAATTTAGTCACTGATAACAAATGAGGTCCAGCTTTAAAGCCCCTGAACATTGTTGGGGTGCTATTACTTGCTAATGCTACGAGACAGCCATTGATACTGATGTTACCGCTGTGTCTTATTGTTAGCCGCGCTGTATAAAAAAAATAAAATAAATTAACATGAAAAATTAAACCACATAACACGACTGTACATAACATATTGCCCTTCCTTGTTCTTCAGTGAAGTCGATCGGCCACAAACCATCTTAATGGCGCATTACCGCCACCAAATGATATTGTCCTTCCACGGCTATGAAACAAGTCGATGGTGGCTGGAAGATGCGAGAGTTGGCACCGCTGCAATCTCGGGATTGCAATCAGAGGTCGGTAATAATGTGTTACATTTACTAAAGTAATATTTTGGATAAACTTGAGTCTGTGGCTACTGATTGCAAAAATATGCTGCAATGCATCACAATAGTCTATTTTTCTTGCATTTCAGGTGGTGGACTGCATCTCAAATGCAATTTTGGAAGCAACTGCAGTTTCTCTGCTTTGCCTGGATGTCAAGGTATCATCTCGCCTGTGTGTGTGTGTACGTGCGCTTGTGTGTGTGTGTGTGTGTGTGTGTGTGTGCGTCATACTAAGCAGACCCCGGTGAATCAAGAGAAGTGCTGTTCATCAGCATTTACAAGTCTCCCCTGCCATTTTGCAAGTGTTTTCCTTAGCACGGCATCCGAGCGGGAAGCAAAAGTCAGGCTAGGATGGCGAGGAGCAAACAGACACACAACCAAGCCTCGTCATATTTTCCGACATCTAGCTGTCTGGAACAGGCAGAAGACGGAGCTTAAACGCTCATCTGCATTCCGCCGCCGTTCTTGTGCGATCGCATCCCTGATGTGAGGGGCGGGGGCTTATGACCTGGGATTTTCTCTCACAGAAACCTTGAAAAGCACTCTGGAATATCAATACCAGATGTGCACTCTCGTTCGCCCGTTTAATTCCTCGCGGGCGCGCAGAGTGGAAGATATGATGTATTGAAGGAGTGAAAGAAAAGTAAGTTCAATCCCTTCCCACGTTGCGTGCAGACAAAGCCCCCGTAACAGCTCCTTTGTCGCGTTTCGCAGTGAAATGAGGACGGGCTAAATTGACAGTGAACAACATATCCTATTTAAAATAGTTTTTTTCTGGTTAGGAAAAAACTAACTGCTTTGGTCCCTTGAGGTAAAGTCTGTTTTAAAGAGAAATAAACAAGAACTCTGTAATCTTGTACTTAACATAAAGCAAAATAACAAATAGTATGCAAAAAAAAAAAATCTGTTTATGCCCTATGAATTAACGGGGCAATTCATTTTGTTGTTTTATTATCTGTGTACATGTGTTGCTGCACTATTTGTGTTCGAATAGCTTCCACAACCACAACTATCAATGCTAACGAAGCATGTTTATCGTGTCTTGGTTTTTTTTTTGCCATTAGCATTAAAGCTATGTGGTTGTTTTGAGACAAAAAAAAAAAGAAAATCATCCAAATCATGATACATTTACTTGTTTCTCAAGGCGCCACCATGCAAGATTACCCACTAAACTCTTCCACAGCCCTTGATTGATTTTCCAATTGGATTTAGGTCTGGGCTTTGGCTTGCTGTGGTTTATCTGCGTGTGAAGCATGTTGGAAAAATAAAAATAACGAGGCGCGGTGGGCCCCCACGGAAGATTCAAAGGATGCCTGCAGGCGCTCGGGAATAAAAAAGACCACGTGATGACTCACACTTGACACGAGGCAAGGAGATGCCTTATTTAATTTGTGTAAAAATATGATGAAGCTCGTTTATCACCATGTTTCTCCGCACATAGTGATCTAACAAATGCTGAGGCCCAATTAGTGACTGCATGTATCCAAATAGCACCTGTAGCAGCGGGGAAATGCCTAATTACTGCAGGGTCCAGATGCTAACCAAAACAGCAGCATCTAGCAAACAAAGTTCCCTGTATGCAATTAAAGGTGATTTGAGGGGATCATTAATGTAGATTAGCATATACATAAATATATTTTTCATTAGATTTAAAACTTAACCTCTTTGAACTCCATTGCTAACCAAAACAGAAGCACCCTTCTCTGCACAGTTCTCATGATCCTATGTTACCTGGCAACAACATTTCGCATTCCAGTAGACGCTCATGATGTGCGGCCGCACCACGATATTGCGCTCATCCACGTCTCGAAAAGCTACGTGACCTATTTGTTCCACCTGCAGTTCTCCAAAGACAATTTATGAGGGATTCACTCCACAATGTTGCATGAATCCATGATTATGTTCCGGGGGAGCTGCATGGAAAGTTCACCGTACATTGTTTAACATGGCTTTGCAGAGATAACGCTTAACGTTGCAGTAAATTCTGTCTTATCGTCACTCCACGTTTATTCCACCTTTGCTGCGTTTCTCCATTTTTTTTTTCTATTTTACTTTTCAACTTTGCTCTTGACACACAAACAAAGGCCTCCACCCCTTCTGCAGTTGGGTAAACACTGGCCACCTCTTATCAAGTATTTTTCATTTATCTTTAGAACATCAAACACCTATATTTTCTATGTATATTCTCCACCCAGTTTTTGGAAGCCTCACATTGACTTTGCGCACCATTAACATGCCCACTCACTTTGTGGATGCCATCACACCTTGCGACTGAGGTGTCATTTGCATATCATTTCGGCTTTAACAGCAGCAACAGAAAGAACCTTCATCAGTAGCGGCTATCGGCGCATCCTCGGGGCACAGGCAATAAAACACCCAGCGCAGCAGACATTTTATGTGAATTACAGCCTGGTGCTCACGACCAATCAATGTGGAAACTAAAATACATCTTTTTTTCTGACCTTGCAGGAGTGCTGCATAAAAGTACACACCTCAAGTCAATTAAACACCACCCGCCTCCCCATCACAGGAGTTGATTGACGGCTACGGGGGGGAGATTTCTTTTTACCTTGCAGAGAACACATCCAGCCCCACAGTCAAAGGGAGAAGACCAGCATCTCCGCCTCAGAGGTAATAAAAGGAGCAAATTAATGCAGGTGTCCCGCACACGTTCTCATGGCTTCCGGTAACATGTGGCCGGCCTTGGCAGCCCTGTCGATGCCCTTCAAGGAGGGAGGAAGAAGCGGAGATCCGCCGCACCGGGAATGAGTGAGCATCGGTCGGAGGAAGGCAGCCTCACCTCCTCCCAAAAAAAAAAAAAAAAAGAGGAGCGAGATAGAAATGGATAGAGAGGGACAGGAGGAAGGAGGCTGCTGTTTTGAACAGCTCCTGCGAATGACTGCAGCCAGATGTTCCTATAATTCCCCTCTCTCGTCCCCGCTCTCTCTCTTAATCCAGATTGCCTGCGAGGTTGCAGCCGTCATACATCCGCGCGCACACACACATCTCGCACACACATCTCGCTCGCCGGTTCCACTGGCGCTTGTGTTCAGAATTGCAATGGCGGCTGCACAGAGAGCGTTTGTGTGCACAGACAGATGCAACACACGCACACACATGAGCCCTGCCTGCCGGCCGCGCTCACAGGCTAGCATCATCATTTATTCATGCGCACGCAGAGACTGCATGCGCGACAGAATGCAGCATGCACCACTTTTCGCCTTCGCTCAAAGATATGGATTTGACAACGAAACTCACTCGCTAGCACCCCCTGGAAAGTTTACAAAATCCAGCCCTCCGCACTTGTTCTGCTGATAAACAAGAATTGGAGTGTTTATCGTGACAGGAAAAAGAAAAAAAAAAAAAGTCTCAAGGTCCCATGTTTCAAATTGACGTCAGCCATTTTGATATACAAAGCAAATAAATCCCAGGCTTTGACAAAATTCTTCTGATAGTCCAAACAAGCCCAAATGGAAAGCAGGTGTTTTAGACAGATGGACAACGGTAGATTGTGAAGCTTTAATGTTTAATTAGTTTAGGGAAATATCTAATTGAATAGGATGTGATGAAATATATGTTGTTGTTTCTGGGTGTTCTTGCATCTGTTACAATCACAGTACGCTGCAGATCAGTCGTTGAATAAATGTTGACTTGGCTGAAACGTAAAGCTCCCCCGTTCGTCCCCTGTGGATCTGTTGGCACGTAATAACAAACCCCTCCCTTCCGCTTTCCGCATTTTATACCTCCTATAAGTCAAGTTTATTTAGCCCTTAATCACAAAAGTGTCTCAAATGGCTTCAAGGGCCCAGTTCGCAAAAATCAACATTTAGGAAAGGGGAAAACTGACAGGAAAGAAAACTATTTGACTGTATTGATGCAATTAAAAAAGAAAAAGAAGTCTGCCATTTTGTTTCAAATAATACTGCATGTTCACACACACATACACACTCCCGCCAGTTTAGAATTGGCATGGAGGATTTCTATTCTTAATCAATATGTTGATCTGAATGCCTCAGTGGCTCAATAAGAGCTTGAGTTAGGTCATCTTGGCAAGAGCTTCATTGACCACTTCATTAGGAACACCGCTGGGATTTTTTTCTATCGAGTGGCTGACTCCATACATGACAAAAAGAGGCTTAGCATATGAAGTACCCAATGGTACAGTCCGGTCTACAAAGTACGTTATTGTGGCTGTAGTATGTTAAGTTGATACTTCTATTTTTATACCCTTGACTTTAGTCGCATAGGAAAGAAAAAAATTTTGGCCTTGAAAAGACCTGTCGTTAGCTTCGAGTCCAATTAGTAGGCTCGACTGTGCACATTAGGGGAATGATGGTTTGTCCCATGGGTGTGACTACTTTTGTATCCTTGACTTTGACATACCTTTGAACCATACTTCAACTTTGCACGGCCTGGTAGTTACCTTGAGGTCCAATTATTATCTTTCCGAGTTATAGAAATGAACACCTACCTGCTCGTGAAAGCTCCAGCGGGACTCTTAAGTCATGATTATTTCAAAGAATATCACATATATTTAAATGCAGCGTATTGTAATAGAAACACTTTACAGCGGCCGTAATTACAACGCTTGGCGGACGGGAATTGTGAATGTCAGAACCCGCAAGTGAGTGAGTGAGTCACCAAGAGAGTTGGCGGGCAGAACATTGCGTTTGATACAATACGTGCCTCCACACACACAAACCAGTGTTTGCCGCTATATTGAGGATTTCTTTGTGGAATGTACCAAATCACGGAAATCCCTGCAACATTAAATATTTTAGTAGTTTCTGTAAAATTTCAAGTGCTTGTAAAAACTGACTGATTCTACGTTTGACATTAATGAAATCAACTCTGAAAGTGTGTCTGGAACCTACAGAGGTTCAGTGGCTGATGTCTTCCAGGAGCTGCTCAGGGGTGAGCTCATCGGTCTTCACCCCCGTGCGACTCTTCATCTCCAAAAAGAGGCCCTCGATGTCCCGTGGCGGGTCGGCAATGCTGCGACTCCACAGGACCTCGGTGATGCCCAGCAGCTCGCGCACACGTGCCGCGATAGCCTGCCGAGCACACGGCGGGTGAGTACGTTAAAAAGTTGGATAAGGGCGAAAGGGAGTCCTTTGTCTAACTTTTTGTTTGGTGCTCTCATCTCGCCGAGAATTGAGAGCGTTTCATCTTTTGAGAGCCAGATGAAGGAGAGTGTGCGTGCGTGCGAGCATCTTGAGTAAAATAGTCCTTCATTATTTGTTTGCACCTGCTTCCACGTTGATGCTGACACACTAGAGCAGACGCACTGAGCTAATTTAGCAGACATAGAGACGAGGGGAAAACAGCTTTTTATTCTTGATGATAGACTTGTAATTTTAAACAATGAGAGCCAATACAAGCTGTCTCCAATATTTTGCCAAACATTCAGCTTTATGAGAAGGGGTATTAAATTAATCAATGCAAAGTGAGTGTCATTCAATGTGTAGGTGCAACCTAATTAAAGGCCCAATGAATGCGTGTGAGTCATTTTAATAAATTCAAATGAAGGCACACAAGTGTTTGGCAAGCAGATGGCATATATTGGGTACGATGTGTGCTGCAGTCTCTTTAACCTTATTCCAGCTTGTATTTTATGCTTGTTTTTTATATTTTAAGCGTTGTGAGTAGTTTTTACTACCTGCATGTGTTTGAAATCTGGGATTCCGAGTCTTGGCATGTGGACACAATCCACAAAGATCAGCTTTCTACCTGTGACACAGTTCTCAGTGAAGCACAGCTGCCATGGAAACAATGTGAATGATTACGATCACTATTGTCGTCCTCTGTTGTGTCTGATTAGCATTACAATGTCAACCTACTTTATACTGCGGAAATCCTATGGACTCAATCCATCTTGCAACATCCTCGCAACTCCACTGCAGGAACTCCATGTTGCGTGTACTCATGTTGTCATGGAAACAGGCTCTCGACGACTCGAGTCGCTTGCTTTGCCTTCAGCTTGTATCAAAGCGAGCTTTGATGCTTGAAAAATAAAGATCGAGTTTGTAAAATTAGAATACTTTGACTTGTTTGACGTTGCTACGCAGAGCTTTTGACATTTTTTGACGCATACATTCCCAGGAGGTTTGAACTCGAGACAAGTTCAACTCCGATGACGGTGTAAGAGCATCCAATCAGCTTCTAGGAAATTGGGGCGGCGGTTAAATAACGCCTGTTGATTGGTCTGCTGCTAAAACGTCCCGCCTATTAAGGAAGCCTAGCCACGGTGACGTTTTTACTCGATTCACAAACAGCATGGAATAATAAGCCACAAACATCGAGCTCTCCTATCGGTATATAGATTGCCGGTTAAACTCCCAGCCCCGCCCCCCCGTTTGCTAGTGGACGTTTGGACGGCTTCTACGCATTCTGTGGTGGGTCACTCGAAGGACTAAAACAGTAACCTTAGTTCCCACAATGGCTGCAATACTCCGTTTCGTGCTGAATAAGAAGGTAAAGCAAAGAAAAGTCTTAAAGCGTCCCGTTATGACTTGAGCTAGTGAGTTGAAGCTAACCAGCTACGTGGCTAGCTTGTAGCACGCGCTGCAGCTCTGCTTGCTCGTCAGACTTGTTTGATCAGTCGTCCGTATCTGCTTATTTAGTTAAATAGTGTGTTGAATAAACTTATCTTGATTATTTACATAAGATACGGGTTAGTTTACGTTACGCGAACAAAAAGGTCAAATGTTAACCAAATTTGTTTTATAAATACCTTCCAGACATCCCCTGTGCAGCTAGGCCGTATGTGCTACTCGTCTGTGGTAAGAAGAGATCTCACACTCTGCAACTATCCTCACTCCCCGACACAACGTTACATTGATCAGCGTCACTGTGACAAGTCATTCACGTTACTTTTTCACAAAGAAAACCGTAAAACACACATCCCTTTCAAACTCTCGCGTGTTTTACCTCAAGGAACAAATTTTGGGGGGGGGGGGGGGGGGGGTCACTTGAACAAAATAAAGTGTAAACCCATCTGTCTATTGAGCAAGTGAGCATGTATTTGTGTGACCTCTGCAGCCCACCACCAAGCTGTTCATCGATGGGAAGTTTGTCGAGTCCAACACATCAGAATGGCTCGACATTCACAACCCTGTAAGTATTTATAAATGCATGCATATGCCATCTTTGTTGTGCTATTAAAGCAAGTTAGAGGAGGTAAAACAAGTACTACAAAAGATATCCGAGGCCTCAGCAACATTCTGGCAAGCTTATGATGGCTCGTTAATACGCGAGTCAAATTTACAACGTTGTTAAGGACCAGAAAAAGATTTTGCTGTAAATGTTAATGCACAAGCTGAAGTAAGGACTGCAGTCAGTGTGTCTGAACGGACCGTCTCTGCTCCTCGCCACCCTCACAGGCCACTAATGAGGTGGTGGGCCGTGTTCCCAAAGCCACGCAGACGGAGATGCTGGCCGCCGCGGAGTCCTGCTCCCGTAGCTTCCGCTCCTGGTCGGAGACATCCATCCTAAGCCGCCAGCAGATCTTCCTACGCTACCAGCAGCTCATCAAAGACAACATTGTAACAAGTTTTTTTTTTCACTTGTGAAATTGCCGTTGAATTTTGCCTAACGTTGTCGCTCTCTATTTTTTAATTCTAGCAAGAGCTGGCAAAGATGATCACGCTGGAACAAGGCAAGACTCTGGCTGATGCCGAAGGTGATGTCTTCCGAGGACTGCGTGAGTAAAAGTATCTAATTTGCAAAAACAAAACAAGTTATTTATATTCATCTTTAACACCAAACGTTTTATGAAGTGACTTATGGAAAAGGTGCAATGACATCAGTTAAGAATCAGAGTCGAAAATAAAACACAATAACAAGTTAGCACATTTTCAGTACTGCGTTTCCTTCGTTTAAATCACAGTTTGCATATTGGCAGAATACAAACAAAATGCGACTTGCAACAGGCAAATTAAATGTTATTGATCAATTTAAAAGTCCCCCCAGGGATGGGTTTTTTTTTTTCCCCTGACTTTCTGCTGTTATTCATCTTCATGGATTGATGTGTTTCCAGTAAAGACAGCTGCACAGTGGATTGCAGCGCAAGGCTTCCTAAGCAGTCCCAGTGAGCTTTTTATGTGCGTCGTCTCCGGATTGATCGCTGCTGGCCGCTTAATGGGCCGCGATAAAAAACACAATTTTGTTCTCTCTGGGTTTTTTTTTCCCCCCTTCTGGTGATAGGAAAAGAAATCCGCCACCAACTGTCGCACGCTCGTCCACAGTAAAAACACAGTTTCGGCTGACTCGGACGCTAGCTACGGCGCTAAATGGAATGCTCTGGAGCAGGATGACCGTGAAATTTATGGAAAGTTGTTTAAAAAAAAAAAAAATCGTCATGATGGTCAAAGCAAAATGGCTGTCTATTAATAATACTCATGCATCAACATATATATCTTGTCAGTAAGCCCACAAAACCTTCCACTGTTCAAGTGCTACAAATACTACTGCCCATTTTATATATTTGTTGTCCCTCTCGTGTAGCTAAATCACCACGGACTCTTTATCTCTTTTCCGTCACTCCTGTTGAAGAATTAAGATCCACTCGCCAAAGCATTGCTTGGCGCAGTTCAAAGTAACGAGCGGCATTCCATTATCAGCAGAAAAGACAGGCAGTGGCGTGTGCAGGTGTGCCATCAGGTTAAGATTTACTAGCACGCTGCATTTTACCCAAAGGCAATCGACAGCTTCAGCAAGTGGAAAACATTAAGCGAACGGCTTGCTTAAACACAGCAACCCTCGATGTCTGTTGTTGATTTCAAGCGTGACTAAAATTTGTCGCTCGGGCAGAGGTGGTGGAGCACGCCTGCAGCATCACGTCGCTGATGCTGGGCGAGACGCTGCCGTCCATCACCAAGGACATGGACACATACACCTACCGCCTGCCCATCGGCGTGTGCGCCGGCATCGCTCCCTTCAACTTCCCCGCCATGATCCCGCTGTGGATGTTCCCCATCGGCATGGTGTGCGGCAACACCTACCTGATGAAGCCGTCGGAGCGCGTCCCCGGATGCACCATGCTGCTGGCCAAGATGCTGCAGGACGCCGGAGCGCCTGACGGCACGCTCAACATCATCCACGGGCAGCACGCAGGTCGGCGGCATAAGTCATGCGAGCGCGGCGTCTATTCAGAGGAGGATTTTAAATCTTGTGTCTGTGTTTGAACGCAGCTGTCAATTTCATTTGCGACCATCCTGCCATCAAAGCAATCAGCTTCGTGGGATCCAACCAGGCGGGAGAGTACATCTACGAAAGAGGCTCCAAGAACGGCAAGAGGGTGCAGTCCAACATGGTACATGGTTTTTGTTCCTAATGCAAAGAACTTAGTAGTCTTACTCTTTTCCATCTTTAGTCACTATTCATCACTTGCATTTTCCCAGGGCGCCAAAAACCACGGCGTGGTGATGCCAGACGCCAACAAGGAGAACACTATCAATCAGCTGGTGGGTGCCGCTTTTGGAGCGGCTGGCCAGCGCTGCATGGCTCTCTCCACCGCCATCTTTGTGGGCGAGTCTCGCGAGTGGCTCCCGGAGCTCGTGGAGCGCTCCAAATCGTTGCGCGTCAACGCAGGTAAACATTGCCTCGCCGAGTCTCACGCACGTATTGTCGATTAACGACGGACAATGTGCAGGCGACCAGCCCGGCGCTGACGTGGGACCGCTCATCTCTCCCGAGGCCAAGGCTCGCGTCGAGTCTCTGATCCAGAGCGGCGTCAATGAGGGCGCCCAGGTGCTGTTGGACGGCAGGAACGTCAATGTCAAAGGATATGAGAATGGCAATTTTGTTGGACCCACCATCTTGGCCAGCGTAACGGTGAGCCTCCATAAAATCTTTGTCTCTAGCTATTGTGTTTACATTTAATCATTTAAAAAATGCTCATTGAAATACAGTTTTGTTTGTCTACGTGAAAGCAACAACTATTCGAGCATTCTTGATAACGTATGCGTTGTATCGTTGCAAATGCTCGGGGGCATACTTTGCCTGCCCATTGCTAAAATGTAATGTTGGGTGACCACAGATGCCGCTGTAAGAATCGCATCGCTACGAACAAAAACCGTGCCAACACTTAAACCGTTGCTTCCTTTTCACTGCGGGTAGGGTATTTATTCACACAGAACATTGAATCCATAATAAAGGAAAGTTCTGCCGCACTGTAGTGTGTTCCCACAGCTGTTAAAGTCTTGCATACCCCGCTGAGCTTATATCCCGAGGAAGCTGAGAAAACACTTTTTTACGCTTTTTCCCAAGCATAAAAAGTTTGAACTTTCAAGCAGCTCGAGGCTAAGCGATTATAATTGATTGTGTTTAATGATGTCCCCAGCCGGACATGACATGCTACAAGGAGGAGATTTTTGGGCCGGTTTTGGTGGTCCTGGAGGCCGACGACCTGGATGATGCCATCTCCATGATCAACAGCAACCCCTACGGCAACGGCACGGCCATATTCACCTCCAACGGCGCCACGGCACGCAAATATACGCACGAGGTGGATGTGGGCCAGGTGAGATAAAGTCAAAGCCAAGAAAATGAAACAAACCTAAAAATATTTTATTTTATTGTATTTTTTTTTTTTTTTTTTACTATTTACTCTTTTTAAATAGAATTGTATATGAAAATGCAAACAGTTCAGCCCAGCTAAAATAGAATAGCCTGGCATTATGTACAGCAATGAAAAGTCATTTTGAAGTATGATTTTGACTTTTAGCAAATAATTAAACTCTTTGTCTGCATGTATGATTCAGTGACAATAATTTGTGCTTTTCGGCAGATTGGCGTGAATGTTCCCATTCCTGTCCCCCTGCCTATGTTCTCCTTCACTGGTTCCAGAGGCTCCTTCAGGGGAGACACCAACTTCTATGGCAAACAGGTGAGAAATGGTCAAAATCCTACACTCGCCACCAAAAAGTCGTCATCAGCTTGAACCCCGTTCTCGTGCTTTTTTTTCGTGTAGGGCATCCAGTTCTACACGCAGATCAAGACGGTGACGTCACAGTGGAAAGTCGAGGACGCCACCGTGACGAGCCCGGCTGTCACTATGCCGACCATGGGACGCTAATTCTCCAGCACTGCCTTCAGTGACTTTGACATGTGCCTTAAAAAAAACATGGCGGAGGAATGGATGAAGGCTGATTTTTAAAGTTGATTTTATTGTATAAAACTGATTTTGTAGGTGGGGTTATTATCAGGCTGGTAAACAAGTCGTCATCAGCTTGCCTCCTATGGAGAAAGTGTTGTTGGTCCTCATTAATATTGCACAACAAGTTGAAACCTCGTGATGTCCGCTGTGGTTCGGTTCAATCCTAGAGTAGCCATAGTAGGTCAATTTGAACCTCCAAGCAGTCACAGTAGTTGGAAAGTGTTTTGGGGAAACTGCAAAGAAAATCTAAGCGGGGCAAATACTTTCGTATGGCACTCGACAATGTCTTCCGCTGACTAGAGCGTCACAGCATATGCGTAAATGATATACAGTGTCATGTCTTGTGTTCCCAACTAAATGTGATGACACACTTGCATTTGTCATACTACCCTGTGTAAGGTCTCTGTGTCAAATGAATGGCAATAAATTGCAGCAGTTCACATTCTTGGTGTGTGTTTTTGTTTGGGAAGCCTCTCAATGGACGTGACAGTTGCTAAGTCTGACTGCCGTGACGTCACATCTATGCTAACTTAACCGTTGCACGAATTGTCAGAGGAACATCATGGTGAGACCGAGCCGTATTTCTCCTCATTTCGTTCTACTTTCTCTAGTTTTATTTGCAAATTTAACATCTAGATGTTAAGAGGCAGTTGCATATTTGACCGAATTCGTTTTTTAAGCTCGGGTTTGCTTTGACGTGCTTTCGTGAGGTAGCATGCCGACTGAATTCGTTCGCTCGCGAAAAGTTGGGAAAATAAAGAAACCCACTCGTGAAATTGGAGATAAGTTTCCCTTTTTTTGCAGTTAAATTTGTGCAAAAACAATCGAGTGCGCAAGCGAAGCTGAGCCTTTAGTTATTGGCAGTGGTTATTTTACCGTGGGTAAACGCTGAATGGTAAACATCACCTGCTACTTTTTTACACAGCAAAACAATATTAAGAAACTGAACAACTAATTTATTCAGACTCCAGAGATATGTAATGTTGTTATAGTTACCCAAAACAAATAATTATATATTTCCTTAATATAATTTAATAACTAGAACTTTAATGGCACTGTATAACTTAAGCCTTTCATTTTGCGCTCATTTGAAGAGTTTAAAATCCTTCAAACCTCACAGTTATAACGTGTTACTGGAGGTGCAATGATTGACAGTCGATCCAACGAGCTCATGTTTCTGTTCCTGATGACAACATGTTATCAGCAGGCAGGAGCAGTGATTTGACACTCACACGCTAGGCACTCGCTCCCCCGTCGCTCGTCCTGCTGTCTAATGACATCTCGCGTCATTTATGTTCTCCTGCTAACAGGTTATCTGTGTTAGAAATGTGACAGACGTCTCGCTGACATATCACAACAAACACGTCATGCAAGCAGTAATACACAAAAATAAGTGCAATTTGACTCAATGTGTAGTACAAGTAAAAAAAATTAATTAAATGGTTCTCATCCCTCAGAGTGAAAATGAAGCTACTCTTGGTGTTCGTGGCGCTGGCAGTCCCCACCTGGGCTCAGGTCGCACAGCGGAAAGACGTCTACAGCGACGTCCTTCCATCCGCTGCTAGGAGGGGACGGTGGGGGGGGGCTAAGTGTAATCACAAGGTCCAGGAGGGACATGAGCGGTCTCAATTGCCAAACCACTTCCCCCAATTGCATTTGTTTATTTCTTCATGCATGCAACTGCTTGAAGAGCTGCATCGAAATACAAGTCACCTAAACCTTTCTGGTGGTACGAGTGACTACCCAAAAATATCACATTTTCCGCGGCGCAGAGAACGAAAGGTATAAGATTTGGTCTGGTGATCAGGAGACCTGGGTTCGAGTCCCACTCTGTGTAACATTTACATATTACACAGTCATGTGTGAGATTCGAACATGGTTCTCCTGGACTCAAGGCAAAATCTTCAACCACAAGACCATTTGAGATCTTAAAATGCAAGCCCGATTATTTGTATTTATCCATTACTTTAAACAAATTTGGTTACAGGAATGAGCGGCAAAATTTTCATGGCAATATGGTCCAATGGTATACCGCACAGGTGTCAAACGCCAGTCCTCGGGGCCGCATTCCAACATGTTTTCTAAGATTCCCTCGTTAAGTGCACCTGTGTCAAAAGTTAGGCTCCTGCAGAACGTGAAAATGAACTGATGTTTTCACTCAGGTGTGTTTAACGAGGCTAACTTGGAAAACATATTGGAACCCAGCCCCCCAAGGACTAGAGTTCGACACCCCTGGTATACCGTATTGGCCCGAATATAAGATGACCCCGATTATAAGACGACCCCCTCTTTTTCAAGACTCGTTTGAAAAAAGACTTTTTGACTCAAGTTTGAAGAAAGACTTTTTGAACACCAAATGTATTTTTAAACACAAAACACCCCAGCCCCAACCATAACCCTAGCCCCAACCATACCCCTAGCTCTAACCCTCACTCCAACCCTAACCCTCACCCAAGGCCTAAGATTTAGGGAGGTGTATGGTTTAATGGGGTAGCACACGAGCAACTGTGTTGCAAATTTTTCCATGATAAAATATTTTAGATCCTGCTGAGATTTGAATTTAGGGCACCCGGGTGAGAGTCCAGAGAGGTAACCACTACGCTATAGAACCCTCACTAGTTGTGCATGGAAGGTATGTATATGGTTTAATGGAGCAGCTCACAAGCGAATAGTATAGATCAGTGGTCCCCAACCTTTTTTGCGCCACGGACCGGTTACGTGGCAGAAATATTTTCGTGGACCGGCCTTTCTATAAATAAATAATACATTTAAATAAATAAATAATACATGTATAATAAATATATAAATACGATGAAATAAAATGATACGACTGGCATAAAAACAAGTATAAACGACGTAATATTTTTATTAATTATTTTTTAGTAATTTATTACTTATTAAATTTTATGAATAAAACTCACCATTACGTTGAATTAGCGGGAGCACTGAGCTTGTTTCTCAGAAAACGTAAACGGAGACAATAACGTGATTGGGGCGTGGTTCTGGCAATTTGCAGCAATCTGATTAGTCAGACGTGCAAATGCTATAATCTGATTGGCTGAAGGAAAGGTAAGCGTAGTTATGTAAATTTGTACTGCGGGGTACGTGGCACAGGTTTTGGAAGGCAGTTTTCAAGTCTTTGACTGTTACCCTCCATCTCACATGACTTCAAGTGACTGCAATGAAATTGCAGTCCTGATTAAAGTGACTGCAATTGAATTGCTGTCACTTTGAGACATGTGAGATGGAGAGTAACAGTCAAAGACTTGTGTCCATGGCAGTGACAGCAGGGCACCGCTCACCTCGAGACTGAAAACTGCCTTCCAAAACTTAAGTGCCATTGCACCAACCACCAAGCATGAGAAAGTTCAAATGAGTGAAGCAAATTTGCTCTTAAAAACACAAAGACTTGCATTCCAGTTGATTAATTTATTGGACAGAAAAGCAGTTTCAAACATTTGAGCAGTCAATGTTTGTGTGGGGCGAATTTAATTGCTCACAAACATTGATGACAGGCCTTGCATGGAAGCAGCTTAAGTGTTTGATGAGCTCAGATGAGACGTCATTACTTTTAATGACACAAGCGCCACCAGGGGGAAGGTGAGCACATGCTATCAGCTGACATTTGGGACAAAAACTAAGTACCAGGTACTGCACAGTACCATCACCACACACTTTTGGACATGTTTTTCCATGACACTAACGCAAACCAAGTTAAATATTGATTGATTGAACATTTATTGATCCCCGGGGTTGGGGAAATTCAGGCCCCAGCAGTATTCATACCACAGAGCGGGTATATAAAAGACACAGATGGCATGAGCGCAACTCAATAGGCTCTTACAAGGCTGCCACACAACGGCGCCACAAAGAAAGCCTGTAAGTGCGAAAGCGGCCAACCAGCGCACCCCCCCCCCCAACACCAAAGAACACCCATAGCCTCCACGGGGTTCATAAACAGGTGTAAAGGCAGCCAAGTTCAACGGCGCCCAATGGACCGAGGTCGTGAATTGGTAAAACATCACAAAACAGGCAAACGTGTGAGCAGCGTCCTGGGCACCCAGTCGGGGCACGAGCAGATGATCATCATGGGGCTAGCACGGCAAAGGTCGTTGGGTCCGACGAGCACGAGGGAGCGGACTCCCCACAGGGGTCGCGGCTGCGAGGCCAAGGCAAGGGACCTGGTTAGCACCGGCTGGATGAGCAGGAAGCCGTCGTAGAGTCACGGCGGTCCCGACCGCTGTGCGCAGCCATCCCAGACCCAGGGAAAAAAAATATCCGATCCGAAGCGATCTGCACACGCCGAGGTGCAGTAGAAGGCACCAGCATCGCCGAATGGACAAATAGAAAGGAAAAGGAGAAAAGAAGGAAATAAAGAGGAAAAGAGAGAACACTGCTGGGAGGCTGCCACTCACAGCTGCGCCATACCAATATATATATATATATATATATATATATTATATATATTATATATATACTACCGTTCAAAAGTTTGGGGTCACATTGACATTTCCTTATTTTTGAAGGAAAAGCACTGTACTTTTCAATGAAGATAATTTTAAACTAGTCTTAACTTTAAAGAACTACACTCTATACATTGCTAATGTGGTAAATGACTATTCTAGCTGCAAATGTCTGGTTTTTGGTGCAATATCTACATAGGTGTATAGAGGCCCATTTTCAGCAACTATCACTCCAGGGTTCTAATGGTACAATGTGTTTGCTCATTGGCTCAGAAGGCTAATTGATGATTAGAAAACCCTTGTGCAATCATGTTCACACATCTGAAAACAGTTTAGCTCGTTACAGAAGCTACAAAACTGACCTTCCTGTGAGCAGATTGAGTTTCTGGAGCATCACATTTGTGGGGTCAATTAAACGCTCAAAATGGCCAGAAAAAGAGAACTTTCATCTGAAACTCGACAGTCTATTCTTGTTCTTAGAAATGAAGGCTATTCCATGTGAGAAATTGCTAAGAAATTGAACATTTCCTACAACGGTGTGTACTACTCCCTTCAGAGGACAGCCCAAACAGGCTCTAACCAGAGTCGAAAAAGAAGTGGGAGGCCGCGTTGCACAACTGAGCAAGAAGATAAGTCTCTAGTTTGAGAAACTGACGCCTCACAGGTCCCCAACTGGCATCTTCATTAAATAGTACCCGCAAAACACCAGTGTCAACATCTACAGTGAAGAGGCGGCTGCGGGATTCTGGGCTTCAGGGCAGAGTGGCAAAGAAAAAGCCATATCTGAGACTGGGCAACAAAAGAAAAAGATTAAGATGGGCAAAAGAACACAGACATTGGACAGAGGAAGACTGGAAAAAAGTGTTGTGGACGGATGAATCCAAGTTTGAGGTGTTTGGATCACAAAGAAGAACGTTTGTGAGACGGAGAACAAATGAAAAGATGCTGGAAGAATGCCTGACGCCATCTGTTAAGCATGAACCCCATTGAGCTGTTGTGGGAGCAGCTTGACCGTATGGTACGCAAGAAGTGCCCATCCAACCAATCCAACTTGTGGGAGCTGCTTCTGGAAGCGTGGGGTGCAATTTCTCCAGATTACCTCAACAAATTAACAGCTCGAATGCCAAAGGTCTGCAATGCCGTAATTGCTGCAAATGGAGGATTCTTTGACGAAAGCAAAGTTTGATGTAAAAAAAAAATCTTATTTCAAATACAAATCATTATTTCTAACCTTGTCAATGTCTTGACTCTATTTTCTATTCATTTCCCAACGTTTGGTGGTGAATAAGTGTGACTTTTCATGGAAAACATAAAATTGTTTGGGTGACCCCAAACTTTTGAACGGTAGTGTATATTTTAACTAATCAGCTTTTTTATACATTTCTAAACCTTTGATTTAACTTAATTTTCATACGTTTCTGAACCTTGCAGTGGTATATAGGTCGCACTATGTGGATTGCGTGTCTGGCATTGAAACTTTGGTTGTATTCGGGACAGGACTAGATCAGCGCAAATCTTTTTGCCACCAAAAATGCTCGCACACTCTCCGCCTTCGTTGAAAGCCGTGACGAAAACGGGGCGAGCGAGGCGCCGCTCTCGGGCAAAGCTTTAAAATGACATCATGAAGTCCTGCTCCACGGCTTGCGGGTGTTTTGTTAAAGGGCGACAGAAGCTGTTGCATGGGGCACCGCGCTACGCTGCGTCACCTTTGCGCTTCGGTGCGTGACTGCGCGTGAGCTTACCTGCTCGACTTTATAAGCCGACCAGGTACCCCTGACCCGCATCTACTCACCACTGGCCCATTTGCAGAGACCTGAATAATACCCGGCGCTGCTTCAGAGCCTTGATTCTCCTTCAACTTCAGTTTCGGCTTCAAGTTCTGCTCAACTTCAAGTTCTCCTTCAACTCCTTCTTCTGCTTCATTTTCAGCATCAACTTCAAGTTCTTCTTCAACTCCCTCTTCTGCTTCATTTTCTGCTTCAGATTCTGTCTGCGTGGGCCAGGCTGCCCGATTGGACATCATGAGCATCCCCACACTTGTGGTGGCATTGACACTGACGTTGTGCGCCTGGATTACGCTTTGTGGAGGTAATTTGAATGTTTGAAGAGAAAAAAATAAGAATTGAAGGCGCCAATTTGGATAAAATAACTTGAAGGGGAAAAAAAGTAACGTTTGAAAGTGTGGCGCCTTCGGAGAGGAGTCGAGCGCAGCTAGCACCCGTGCACGACACGCACGAGCTCGTTCATATTTTTCTGCCGTTACTTTTTGTTGTCCTTCAATAGAAGGTAAAAGCGCCGCCGTGTTTTGGTTAAAAAAAAAAAAAGGCGCTCTATTAATAGGCAAATCGCGGGTGAGTTGACTAGCTTAACTTGAAAGTTTTTCTTTTGACACGCAGACACACACATTCGTAGCATCCGAGTGAGCACTTGTGAATGCGTTACTCCCCTGCGACCACGCGAGGGCGCCGTTTTCAGGCGCTGATGTGTCAGACTGAACAGCCAGCCAAATGTGCCCTCCCTCGTCAGACATTTCGTGCGATTCCGGATGGGAGGTGTTCGGCTCCAGCTGCTACAAGAAGATGTCAGCCACCAACGGTTGGCTGGGGGCCCGTTTACACTGCGCCCTGGAGGGCGGCGACCTGGTCTCCTTCAACTCATTGGCCGAAGAAGATTTTGTGAAGGGCAAAATGGGGAACGACCCGTTCTGGATCGGACTCGCCAACCTGGTGAGTTTAAATGCGAGGAGGGGCTGTGCTGGGTTGACAACCGCGATTGGTCTCCTCCGCAGGAATGCGGCCATAAGTTGTGTCGTCGAATGTCAAGCAAGGAGCCGAAATGGTCCGACGACACACCGCTGATCTACACCAACTGGGGTGCCGATCAAGCCGTAAAGTAAGAAAGTCACATTGTGGAGCAAGCTCGCGCAACAAAAGCCTGACAGACAGCATTGTTGTCGCTGCCCCCCGACTCCGACAGCACCACATCGGAGTCCTGTACCTACTTCAACCGAAGAGGATATTACACCGAAAGGCGCGACAAGTGGAGAACCGGCTTGTGCGAGTCCTCCCTGGCGTACATGTGCAAACGCTCGCCCGACGGTAAGCCGCTCGTCGTCGGTCATGTCGAGGAGAGGAGCGCCGCCCGTCACGTTGTCTTCCCGCACGCAGGTTGCCCGGACGGACAACCGTGCTCCAAGAAGGCCGACGGTTTGGCTCTCTCTCCGGTGCAAAGTGAGTGGCTTCTTTCTGCCCCTTGGCCGCCCGTCACAGGTTTCTCCTCAATCTTACTTTGGGCCTTCAGCTTCTGCCTGCGACCCCGGCGACTTGCTCCACGGCCCCTTTTGCTACCACTACTTTGAGGAGACAATAAAAACATGGCAGGCAGCTGAGGATGACTGCGTCTTGCGGGGAGGTCACCTGGCAAGCCTCCACTCGCGGGAAGACGGCAAATGGATGCGTGGTGAGCACCAAGGCCCATCATCACGTTTTGGGTGCTCTTCTTGCATTAAAGCTGAGTTCTCCCTCTGCAAGCTCACGCATCCGTCTATCCTTGGCTGGGACTGCACAAAACATCGAATGGGTTTGAGTGGACTGACAAAACATCTTCAGTAAGTAACACACTCACAGTAAGTTTGGGGCAAGAATAAAGTCCCAATGATGGTCACACACATCTGGTCCTCTGCATTGAAGCCATCCCCGTGTGATTTTAATACATCCCCTGGGGGAGAGGGGAGCGGTGCCGGGCTCAGGAATCATTTGGTGATCAAAAGCGAAGTGAAACGCTTACAAACTGTTCCGACCTTATTTTCAATGTTCACCTTTCAGAAGAAACCTTTGGCCAAATTGCGAGATGATGACAGTAGTAGTAGAATGTTGTCGAGAGAGTGAGGGAAAGCATAAGGGCAATGCGCTGAGCACGTCACCAATGTCGTCCACAGGACTTCATCTTGTGGCACCAAGGTAATCCAGACTCCAATACCTGCGGTGCTCTGTCGCACGTTGGACAGATCTTTACCTACGGAACCTCACATACCCAGTACATCTGTCAAAAAGGTGCGCAGGCCGCGCGCCGTCACCACCGGGCACTTTTTGTATACGTTCATGCTTGTTCTCATTTGCACTCCCTCGCAGCCAAGTCCACCAGTCCTCCTCCGCCGCTCCCAGGTGGGTCAGGGGCCGGCGGCACGCGTTCCCGCCATCCGCGGCCATTCTCACCACTTGTGCCTTGCAGGCTGGAGCGACAAATGCGGCTGGGAGTGGCTGGACAACCCCGCCAACGACTTCTGCTACCTGATGAGAGGGAACGGGCTCAAAAGCTGGAAGGAGGCGCGCGACGACTGCAACCTCCACGATGCCCATCTGCTCACTATCACGGACTCTCACGAGCAGGCTTTTGTGCACGGTGTGTGTGTGTGTGTGTGTGCGCAGTCTTAATGTCCGCACTTGTGTTTTGGCGCTACCATGTGGAAACTTTGATCCAAAGGTCACAGCAAGGCCGTGCTCACCACTCCCTCCCTGTGGCTGGGCGCCGACGCCCCCTTCGCCGAGAGCGGCGGCCGGTGGGCCGACGGCTCCCCGTTCAGCTACGTCCACCTGAGCGCCGGTTTGTGGCGAGCCACGCTCATTTCCCCATTCAGGAACTTAGCGCTTAGTCTCTGTTGGCCCCCTTGCAGGTCACCATGGCGACAAAGTTGGGGGAGGCTGCCTTTCCTTTCTCATTGACAACGGCGACTGGAAATTTGACGTGTGCGAGATCAAGAGAGGCTACATCTGCAAGAGAACAGGTAGGAGGGCGGGGTGGGACGGGACGGGCCGCGACCCACTATCTCAAGGCGTGCTGACGTTTGCCTTTGGTCTTGCAGCGGCGACAGCGCAACAAGCTCCGCTGCCTCACGCCGGTAAGAAATTGCCGCTTGCAAAGATGGTCAACCAAAACTAATTAACCTGCCCTGCCTCGCCCCCGCCCAACCGCCCGCCCGCCCGCCCGCAGGTTTCCTCAAGCAAGAGATATGTGAGAACGCCGACAACCGAGCCATTTGCCCCGAAGACAGAGTCATGCGCATCCAGTCGGCCTTCTACGGACGGAGGAGCAGCAACGTCTGCTCGGCCCAACGCGGCTCAGACGGTAGGAGGCCCCGCCGACTGTCGGCCGTCCTTTAGCTGACGTGTCAACTTGGTGCCCTCTCGCAGCCAAATGTACGGTGGAAGGTGCCCTCCTTCACTACAGGAAAGAGTGCGACAACTACCACCAGTGCCTCGTTAAGCCCATGAAGGAGGACCCCTGCCCCGAGGTCTCCAAATACCTCCAGATGGTCTACACCTGCGAAACGGACGGTAGGTGTCGTCTCGTCGATGCCAAGTGAATTGTTGTGTGCCGCGCTGCCTTTACTGCTGCGGGTGTGTCAATGCACAAACCAGTTAACCAGCTATGAGGTCCTGAATAACATTTTTCGTTGTCCAAAGAGTGTTTTCACAGTTTAGGCAACACCCAAGGCAGCCTGAAAAAGTTGAGGCTGAGAGCCTCCTCCTCATTGAGCGGCTTCGGGCCCGACAAGGCTTGCCTCAATGGGAAAAGCTGCTGGAAACCGTTGAAGCGTACGTGGAGAACTCTGACACCACCACTCACACACACACACACACACACGCACAGTGCGTGTACACGCACGCACTATCTGGCTTCTCCTTCCTTCCCTCAGCTATAGACAGCTGGATCGAGGTGGACTTAGGCGAGATGAAAAAGGTGACCGGGATGGAGATCCAGATGTGTCCTTGGGCCTCCTCCAGGCACTGGTCCAGGTTTAAGATGACCCATAGTTTGGATGGCAAGGACTGGACCGACCACTCCCAGATCGTGAGTGGGCAGCCGTGGGCCAACTTGCTCCACTCTCTGTCCACTGTCTTTCTTTCTTGTCTTTCTTTTTTTTCTCTTTTTCCTCTCTCTCTCCTCTCTCCTCCTTTTCTCTTTCTCCCTCTCTTCTTTTCTCTTCCTCTCTTTTTCTCGCTCCGTCTCTCTCCTGTCGCTTCTCTCTTTCCCTCTTTTTCCTCTCTCCTTTTCTCTTTCTCCCTCTCTCCATTTCTCTTTCTCTCTTTTTCTTGCTCCGTCTCTCTCCTGCCTCTTTCCCTTGCTCTCTTTCTCTCTTTTCCTCTTTCTCTCCATCTCTCTTCTGTCTGTCTCCGTCTCTCGCTCGCTCTCTCACTCTTGTCTTTCTCGCCAGCTTTCCCCCGGAGCGACTCAGACCCTGATGGAGCCCGTGCTAGCCCAGTTCATCCGCATCCTGCCACTGGATCACCAATGGAACGTCGGCCTCCGCTTTGACGTCTTGGGATGCACGCTTGACAGTAAGCGAGCTGCCGGCGCCGCGCTCACCGTCAAAACCAACTGTGACTCTCGCGTCCGCAGATGTGATCGGCTGCGACGAGCAGTTCGTCAATGTCGCCTTGGACAAGCAGCCCACTACGTGAGTGGTCGCAGCGCGTCCGAGCTTTCCAATCAAGTGCGAGTCTCGCAACGGCCGTGTCGTCCGCAGGGTCTTCTGTCCGCCGGGTTGCGCCAAGTTGGACCCCCAAGTCTACGGCACGTGGGTGTACAAAGAGGTACGTGACGGCGCCGCCCGCCGCTCGCCCTCCTCTGACGCGGCGCTTTGCGTGAGCGCAGGAGTCTCACATCTGCGCCGCCGCCATTCACGCCGGCGTCGTCGCTGACAAGACTGGAGGAAAGTGCATCTTGCTGAAAGCGCCGGCGCAGAAGATCTTCAAAGCATCCGAACAGAACGGAATCCCCTCCAAACAGTGAGTGGCCCGCTATCAGCCGCGCGCTCTGATGACAGACGCCGGCTTAACGCGAGCGCCGGCGTCGATCCGCAGATTGAACCAAGACGGGCCTTTGACGTTCACGTTTGCCGACGGAGGTGAGTTGCCGAAGCGCCGTGGCGTCAAACGTGTGCGTGACACCTGGCGACGTCTCATGGGCAGAGATGAGATGCTTGGGACCTGAGTGGGAGGAGTTTGCCGGCTTTTGCTACAGCATTTTTGAGGACAAGAAGACCTGGACTGACGCTCAGCACGCCTGCGGGACTTTTGGCGCCCAGCTGGTGTCCGTGGGTTCCTTAGTGGAGCAGGAGTGGCTGAAGACGACTTTGTACTTTGGTACGCTGCCTCGCCTCGCCTCGTATGTTCGGAGATGTGACGTCTCGCCCTTCCTCTGCAGATGACAGCGACACGTGGACCGGACTCAATGACCTGGCTGTTCCCGGCATGTTCATGTGGTCAGACCACCGCCCTGTGACCTTGACCTTCTGGGCTGCCGGAGAGCCCAACAACGAGCTCCCCTTGGACGACAACTGCGTGGCGGCGGCTTACCAGGTGAGCTTGCAGGCATGCACGGCTACGCCCCCACCGGCAGCCACCCACACGCCCACCCCCTTTGTCTTTCAGACGGGACGCTGGATGCGGATGTTGTGCACGCAGCTCAATCGCTTCGTGTGCAAGATGCCCAAAGCGCATTACGCCATCGCCGCTGGAGAGCCCGAGACGGAAAGCGACGATTCCAAGGCCTTGTCCATGGTGTCGACCGGAACTGTGAGTGACACGCAAACGCTTTAGCCCAGGGTTGTCAAACTCCTTTTTATCACGAGCCACTTTGTCCTTGCGGCATCCCTCAGAGGGCCGTGTTTTATATGAAATATTCTCTTCAGTTATTGTTCAAATGACTACGGAAAGGATGAATAAACACAACATTGGTTTTGGCAAAAATCATGGGAGTTGACATGTCGGGCCTGATTTGGGAGTTTGACGCCTACGCTTGAGCCGCTTGCTTCTTGATCTTGTGGCCAAATGCGTGGATTGCAATATATACTGTTGCGTATGCCCAATGCAGTGCAAAGACCTTCTCCTGGAAATGATCAAAGGTCTTCAGGTGGGAAGTACCATCACCATCAAAGGGCAGGGCAACGAGAAGGCCAAGAGGTACACCAGGGTAAAGAAGGCAATCGTTTGGGCAAAGCGCCAACGCCTGTGTGTGTGTGTGTGTGTGTGTGTGTGTGTGTGTGTGTGTGTGTGTGTGTGTGTGTGTGTGTGTGTGTGTGTGTGTGTGTGTGTGTGTGTGTGTATGTGTGCGTGTGTGTGTGTGTGTGTGTGTGCGTGTGTGTGCGTGTGTGCGTGTGCGTGTGCGTGTGCGTGTGTGTGTGTGTCTCTCGCTCGCAGCTTCCAAGCCAGCTTGCTCAACGCCGACAACCAAACCATCCTGCAGCTCAAGCTGGACGCCGAGACCCAAACCGTCACACTGAGCTCCCAACTGGACAGTGACCAGGACCAGCAGCAGCTAAACCAGCAGCAGCTAAACCAGCTGCGCGTTGCCCGTATCCCCCTGCAACCTGGAGTGGACTTCAAGGTAACGCTCCATGCCGCGCACTCGCCAGCGCCCCCCGCCTAATTGCCTCTCTCGTTCAGATCGCCATCAGCTGCACCCAGCACGTCTTCCGCGTTTTGGCTGGGGGCCACCGGCTGCACTACGCCTACCAGCGCGACGTCCGACTGGCAGACATCAGGCTGCTGCGACTGCATGGCGACGTGTCGCTGAAGGTCGTCCGCCTGGCGACGGCGCCGCCCGTCTGAGCCTCAAAAACTACGACAACCCAACAGCGGCGGTCTCGTACCGTGCGCTGCCCGATAAGCTAAGTTTGTGCATGTTTTCTTGACACCTCAAAGCACTTACTGAGGTTCAGGAGAAAAGCGAGTGAGGAGAAAAAAAAAAAGAAAACAAATTACAGCAGCTATCCAGTTAACCAACTGCAAAAAAATCTAGAAAAAAAAAAAAGGTATTCCTTTTGTGTTATACAATATCTATATATGTATAAAGTATCTATGTATCTATCCACCGCCGCCATCTGGAGCTTATGGCTCCTAAAAAAAAATGTTTTTGAGTGACCTGTTTTGAATTCTACCTTTTGAATTATAATTTTATATCTATATATAAAGTAAATATCTATCTACACGGTGGCAGTAGATAGAATTCCAAATTTTGAATTCCAAATTTTGAATTATAATTATATCTATATATACAAAGTATCTATCTATATATCCGCCGCTGCCGCCGTCTGGGGCTTATGGCCCCTAAAAAAAAAAAAAAAAAAAAAAATTACAGCAGCTATCCAGTTAACCAACTGAAAAAAAATCTAGAAAAAAAATGGTAATCCTTTTGTGTTATACAATATCGATATATGTATAAAGTATCTAGGTATCTATCCACCGCCGCCATCTGGCGATGTTTTTGAGTGCCCTGTTTTGAATTCTACCTTTTGAATTATAATCATATATCTATATATAAAGTAAATATCTATCCACTGCCAACCGTCTGGGGCTTATGGCTCCTAAAAAAAAAAAAAAAAAAATTGAGTGCCCTGTTTTGAATTCTACATTTTGAATTATAATTATATCTCTATATATACAAAGTATCTATCTATATATCCGCCGCCGCCGTCTGGGGCTTATGGCTCCTAAAAAAAAAAAAAATTGAGTGCCCTGTTTTGAATTCTACATTTTGAATTATAATTATATCTCTATATATACAAAGTATCTATCTATATATCCGCCGCCGCCGTCTGGGGCTTATGGCCCCTAAAAAAAATAATAAAAAAATAAAAAAAATTACAGCAGCTATCCAGTTAATCAACTGCAAAAAAATCTAGAAAAAAAAATGGTATTCCTTTTGTGTTATACAATATCTATATATGTATAAGGTAGAATTCAAAACATATTTGCCTGTTTTGAATTCTACCTTTTGAATTATAATCATGTATCTATATATAAAGTAAATATCTATCCACTGCCACTGTCTGGGGCTTATGGCTCCTAAAAAAAAAAATTCTTCGAGTGCCCTGTTTTGAATTCTACCTTTTGAATTATAATCATATATCTTTATATGGGGCTTATGGCTCCTAAAAAAAAAAAATGTCTTTGAGTGCCCTGTTTTGAATTCTACATTTTGAATTATAATTCAAGCTATCCAGTTAACCAACTGCAAAAAAATCTAGAAAAAAACAAATGGTATTCCTTTTGTGTTATACAATATCTATATATGTATATAAAAAAAATATACATTTTTTTTATAGATATCAAAGTATCTATCTATATATCCGCCGCCGCCGTCTGGGGCTTATGGCCCAAAAAAAAAAATGTTTTTGAGTGTATTCTATTTAATCGAGGTTTGGCTAGAAGCAGTGTTTGTCCCTTTGTTTGACCCTTGACCTTTGTTTACCATATTATAAGTGTGTTCAATAAAATTGCAAAGACAAATTCTCAGTTTTTTTATTCATGAAGCTAATTTGATGCTAATGCTAAGTAGGATCTTAAAACTTGTAAGCTGGGGCAGGGGCCATTTTGTTCATCTTTTTGTGGATGTTAAAGGGCCTGTAGCACGTGCAGACGTCAAGGAAGGCACTCCTGTAGTTGCTGTTCATCCAGCCATAGAGAATGGGGTTGACGAAGGTGGAGCACATGGCCACCACGTGGAAGGCGCTGAAGAGCAGCTTGAAGTCGTCCATGTAGACCACACGGCCGTCCATGTCCACGGCAAGCTGGAAGGCGTGCAGCGGCAGCCAGCTGACGCCAAAGACGGCCACTACCGTCACCAGCATCTTGGTGGTCTTACGGCGGCGGCGGTGGGCGCGCGACAGGCGGCTGGCGTTCAGCTAGCTCCGAGGAACACACAAAAATAAAGGTATTAGCATTTTTAGCATCATGTATTCCAAAGCACTATTTAAAGCTGGACTCTGGAGTTCATTTTAGGACCATCCTGAAATTGAAATTTAGGGTTCTTAGTTCCTCTGTGCCACAAGATGGCAGCAAAGCAACATTTATTTTATTAGATTAAGCTATAGGGCCTTTCTCTGATTACCACTACTGGAAAAAATGTTTCAGTAAAGCTAGTCGCTATATTATGATCTTTTTTATGTTTGTCTTTACAGCAGTACTTGGAGAGCAAAATATTTGTAAGGCGGTGCTCGATGTATAAAACTTTCTATGATCTCACCTTGCTCCAGATGCACGCGTAGGCTCCTGTGTTGACAGCCAACGGCAGGCCGTACTGCAGCAACAACATGGCCAGGCTGTCGGGGGCGCTGCCGCTCCCCTCGGGCCACTTCTCGGCACACACCTGGATGGACTTGCCGGGCGTCAAGTGGAAGGTGGCGTACTCTCTGAAGATGGCCAGCGGGCTGGCGAAGAGCACGCTGACCACCCAGGTGATTGCCACTACAGAGGCGCACGCCCGTCGGGACATCCGCGGCGCGCCATCCGGGCGACGTGCCACGCTGCGGAGGCGGTCCACCGCAATAACGTTCAGCGTGATGGTGGACACGTGCACGGCGGCGCCCTGCGCGCACGGCAGGGCGAAGCACAGCGCCTGGCCGAACGCCCACTCGCCACGGAGGGTGTACGCCAACGTGAACGGTAAGCAGAGCGATGCCACCAGGAGGTCGGCCAGAGCCAGATTGGCGATGAAGAAATTGGTGACGGTTCGCAGGCGGCGGAAACGAAACACCACGTGGATCACTAAGGTGTTGCCCACCACGCCCAGGGTGATGATGATGCCGTACGCCATGATGAGCGCCGCACGGATGGAGGGCAGGTGGGTGCTGTCCTCCAGGCCCGGATAGGCCGCCTGGTTCTCAACGGGCACCGTTCCCATGCTGGCCCAACAGCAGTTCGCGTAGGACTCGGGTGCCGACAGCCACAGTGCCTCATTTGCCGCGTCCATGTTGCGGCGACCCTATCGGCCGGCCGGCCGGCTGGCCTGCCGAAGCAACGTATAACGTCAGTCTGTAACTAAAGATATTCGGCGTTGTTTGAGAGGCTACAAAGTCAACGCGAGTAAACTCCAGCACCGGAGGTCCCCAATGGACCCATCTGTGTGAAACTTTGAGGCTGAGGAGCCGATGAACAAGGCGGTCAAGGTGAGCAGAGGGTTTGAACACGGGACCTCCAAACTCAAAGCAAGAATCCGACATTTTGACTTCACCGGCGGAGCTACTTTCACACAATCTTTAAAAGCTTTCAAGGATTTGCAAAAAGTGCTGGCAAGGAAGGTGCCATCATTTTCCAGACATATTTCCTTAAGACAGAATGTGTCATGCGTATTTTTCTTTTTTTTCCCAGCTTACCTCAATGTGCAAGTTGACGTGAAGTTCTTTTGCTCTCCACGTCCATGGGCAGATGACGGGAAGGAAAGACGCAAAGCAGACGCAAGCTTGGTCTCCACTGAGAAGCCGGTTGAAAATGCGACGAGCTCCGACTGCGCGTCACAGCCCCCCCTCACCGCCCGCCGCCGTCACACAGGATGCGCATGCAGGTCAGACGCTCACATAATTGGCTATCGTTTCTGTTGTCGTCCATTTCTTTTGTTCTAAAAAGACTATTTAGATACTATTTTTTTGCAGCTTGATGGAATAGAATTGAACTTTTCTTGTCACAGTTCCAGAAACAAAGAATCCGCATCAAAGAAAAAAATGAATAAAAAGAAAAAAATATATATTTCATGTCACTGTTCCAGAAACAGAGAATCAGAATCTAAAATTTAAAAAAATAAAAATAAAAGAAAGAAATTTAAGAGGATAAACACACTTCTTTTTTTTCATTTCAATAAATTTAAATTGAAAGTCCTCATTCATTCCTCACTCCTTTCCATCAATTCATCCATCCATTTATTATTCCATTCATTCATTTATTTAGTTACTAGCTCTCAACTGGTCTGTTCTGTACAACGTCCCGCTCGATCCTGTTCTAAAATTGATTTCAGTCTATCAAAGAGAACATGATGAGACATAGGGGTGATTGATTATTAATCAGTGCCATCCTTCCTCTCTTCAACACTGCCCCCAAAACACCGCAGGTTGTTTGTTAGCCCTCGTATGATGGCACCTTTTTTAAGCACATTATCGATCGAGTGTGATGACCCGTGACAGTTTTGTTTGTAAATGTGGTGCGTGCGCATGTATCTAGGCTACATTCATACATATACATGGATGGCCAGACATTACGCAACAATGTCTTTTCCGGAGATTGCGTGACGCGCCATTAATGAGCAGGCTTGGAGTCATCTTTGAAATCTTCTTAATGAGCACATTTATTTATACAGCATGGCAATTAAAATGCGATTTAATTTTAAAAAAATCAATTACTTTGAAAGCGCATGTTTGTCTCTGTTAATCTAGAGACTTTTCCCTGAATGCTAACGAAGTAATCGGAAAATGCTCATCAAAGTCCACAGGGGTGGGTTGGGCAATTTGGAGGCGGCCGTCTGATTAGTTGAGCATCTTCTCCTCTGACTATATTTACCTCAACATTTAAAAATATGGCGCCGCCAACAATAAGTAAAGATTCATTATGTGTACGAATAGGCTAGTTCTATGCAGGTTATTCTTGATGCTGCAATAAAATAATATTAATAAATAAATGAAAAAACAATAATGTGATCATGAAATAATAAAAATATGAAATAATGTAATACTCAAAGAATAAAATAAAAATGCAAAAGTTTTAATACCTGTACAAATAGGGTAGTTCTCTTCGGGTTATTCTTGATGCTGCAATAAAAAAATAATTAATCAATAAATAGAAATAATGAAATAAAAAATAATAATGTGATAATATAAGAATAATAACAAATAAAATGAAATAATATAATAATAAAAATATAAAAGGTTATTACAATAAATAAACAGATGACTAACTGCCCTTTTGACCTTTTTGAGGTGCCACTTTGTGGTTTAACAAGAGTGAACGTGAGATTTTGCCAGTAAACAAGAACATTTGTCATTTTCTTTCGGGCAACGTTCCTTCACACCACCTCAAGTGTGGGAAAGCTTCCAGCCTGGCATCCTTGGAGGCCTGGCGCCAAGAGAACAAAACCACAAACAAACAAGAATGCTAACCAATCGCATGCATCTGGGAAAATGAGCTGAACTGTGTTACTTGCTTACTAAGAAGAAGAAAAAAAAAAAAAAAAATCGCATGGCAGCTGCTGGATAACCCACCAAAAAGTTCTGATGTTTCATTTTTTCATCAAAATAAGTCGCCATTTAAAGGGGTGTGTAAGCTTTTAATCAAAACAAATCAAGATAAGCTTGTGGAAATACATTTTTAATGGTCCCACAACAACTTGCATGACATCATACATCCAAACAGTCGTAGATATAGCTCACTGCAACTTGAATCATTACCTTCACTCGTAAAAATGTTTTTTTTTTTGTTTTTTCTTTCTAGACACAGTAAAAATTCAACTACCACGAAGACACTAAACCAACAGGTGGTTGTGTTTATTTGGACCATTTTTAACACTAATAAGAAAATAAAGTAATAAAGATGTTTTTAAAAAGACATTGAACATTTACAGTAAACGTACAACAAATGAAGCAACAGGTGGCGCTGTAATACCAACGTTAGCTTTTTGGTCGCCCATTCGCAAAATTTTATGTACTCAAATATAAAATAAAATAAAAACTACATTCATATTTATCAAAAATATTGTAACACATATAGGTCAAAGTAAAAATATATTTCTATTTTAACCTCTTGCAACATTTAAAAGTTTATTTGAAAATATTGGATGTGTATATTCTATATGAATGTAAATATACGTGTATATATAAATATTAATCAAATGTATATTTCTGACTAACTTGGTTTGCATCAATGTCATTAAAAACATGTCTAGAGGTGTTTGATGATGAACTTGTGCAGTACCTGGCACCAGGTTTTGGCCCAGTCAGACATCACATCTTTCACTGGAACAAAAACTGAGTGCAAGGTATTGCATAACATCTTCATCACACACTTTTGAATGTGTTTTTCAATGACACTGATGCAAACCAAGTAAGTTAAATTTTAATCAAATGTATATTTCTGACTAACTTTGTTTGTATCAATGTCATTAAAAACATGTCTAGAGGTGTTTGATGAACTTCCGCAGTACCTGGCCCAGTCAGAGATGTCAGCTGGTTTGATGTGCTCACTTTCCGTCTGGTGGCACTTGTGTACCATTAGAAGTGACAGGAGAGGTGGCTGCACTCGCGACCACCCTGTGGTGCATTGTGACATCACACATCAGCTCCTCAAGCACAACACTGCGTACTCACACGTTCCAATTGCAAGTTGCCGTCTCTTCCGCTGTGCATGTACCACGAGGCTGTCGGCTGCACCTCTGGGGCCCAGACCTCCACTTTCGTGTCAAGCAAGCAAAACAAAAAGTCGTGAATTGCACTAATTGACACAAAAAGTATTTCCATTCATTTTATTCATTCATATTAATTAATTCTATTAAGAGAACAGAGTGATATAGTTTCACTTTTAATGTGTGAATTCCCAAATGTGTGCATTTGTGTGAGCAATTAGCTCCACACCCAACATGCAATGAGCATCTCAACCAAGTTTCAGACTGAAAAGACTTTATGTGCCAAAATACTGAGTAGTTCAAAAGTGGTCAAATTACTGTAAAAGGCAACAAACTGTTCCTCTAATATCATGTCTTTACCTCCGCTTGTGAAAATACAATTTCAAATACGAATACCACATTTTATTTTATATGCTTCCAGTGCCATCAGTTGCTAGGGTTTTAATCACGAAGTGTTTCTGGTTAATTAAGTGATTTAATGCTGAATCAAACTAACTAGCCCCTGTGAGCCATTTGTTGTTTTTTTTTTAATTAATTTGTTCATTTTTATTTCCTTGGCAGCTATAATGGTACACGGTCCTATTTTTAACATTTTATTTAACATTGGCTATCCGGGGGTTTTCAACTGATTTTGTCCAAGGGACCACCATTATGACCAAGAAGCAACTCGGGGACCACTGAATTGGCAGAATAGTATTTCATTTTGCACTAAAGGACGATAGACCTGTAAAGGGTATTTATTTGCATCTGTATGTCTATTTTGGAAATGTACATTTGACATAATTTGGATGGGTAAATGAATCACAAAATAAGCTGCAAAATAACTTGTTGACAATTGCTAGAATATCGCACACTGTCAAATGACCGAAAGTCATAGAAACCTGAACTACAGCGGATTAGCGCCCTCTGCTGGAAATATGTTCTGCGCCCACCCCACTTATTCCTTTGCGTGGGAAGTCTTTTGACCACAACTTCTGAAACTGCTGTGGCAGATCTGCTGTTACCCACTATCTAATTTACCGAGCAACTGTCAAATAACTCAAAGCACGGATTAAATCAATTTTAGAAAATAATATAACGTGTCATTTAGACTGTGCCGGTGTTTTGACCTTCCCTAATCACCGAAGGCAGAATACTACATAGGGAAAAAAAGTGTATATGTTGGCGTCAAAATGTGCAGGTAGACGACAAGCAGCCGACGTGGAGCCTCCATTATTCCAGTTTGAACATCAGCTTTTGCGTGGAAAACATACAAAATAGGTTAGGCGCTTTCCTTGATTAACGTTTGATCGACAGCCGAGTGCGTCTTGCGGGCGTGCTCATTGACCAGCCACCTTTGTTGATATTGTTTTACGATAGCTAGCGAGCAACATACAAACTCGAGGAGCCTGTGTCGTAATGATGCTCCGGCATATTTACATGTAAATGGCAAAAAAGAGCTTGAAAATGTTTGCAATACTCACTCAAAACACAGCTAGTAGATACCGGTAGTTAGGTAAGGTGAACGGCGTGTGCGTACGGCAACCGAGAAAGCTCAGTTCAAAAGGAACCAAGTGCGTTTTAAAACCTGCAGAAAAGCGGAATGACTCTTCGGACAACAGCAACAAGGACGTGTTATTAAGGGAAATATTTGTATCCATAGTTTTTTTTAAAACGGATTTTTCAAGACATAACTTTGAGACTTATACTAAATGGATTGCCTAAAAAAAGGAAAGAAATCACATCACAAGTTCTTTTTTTTTTTTACTACACATAACCTACCAGGTTCATTATCATTACACATAACCCAATCTTACATTCTAGTACATACGGTATGTGTTTGCAATACACATTGTGGAAATACAACTACAAATAACAGACACAATCAGCAAAAATGAACACTTACTCATTCACTAAAGGCCTCACCCCAGTAGACATCACCCCTCTACATTTGAGTGAATAAACAAGGGTTAGTATTTATTTATTTTTTTCAATTTAGGGTTTAAAACAAGGCATAGATTATAAATTATGATTTTAAACAAGAAGTTTGATATCACTTAATTTCATTAGGTCAAATGATTTTTTTTTGCATAATTGTGTTGCTCAAGACTCACAACTAGATCCATTACTACTTTCTAGATAATTACTTATTATGAATACGTTAAGTCAAAAAGTTAAAACAAAATGAAGGTGTTGGTTCTTGCTGGTCAGTAACAAATCTGAAAGTACTGTCTGGAGGACTTGATGGGGCTTTTGTGGCTGTTAGCATCATGTTGTGTGTTCTGCTGACTGGTGACATTGGTAGAAGTCTTCTGAAGGTTCAACATAGACGACGAACTCCTCCTTGCGTCGGATTTGGCATGCTGGGTCCCCCCTGGCCCACCACTGCCCCCGGCTGCTGGCACCGCGGGGGCAGATGTTGCAGTGGTCTCAGAAGACCCAGTCTTTCTTGCGAGGGGGCTCAGATAGATCTGCATAGTCACTAAGTGAAGCGGTGAGATGGGGATGAGGTAGAAATGGTGGTGAATGTGAAGGGGGCAGCATGAAGGGGACAAGGGAAAGAAGTCATGGTGAGATGAGGAAATAAATGAAGGGTAGACACAGAAACACGACTCAAATACGAAATTCAATACCAGATAGTGTGGAAATTTCATCATGAGTGAATCCTACCTTTGCTGTGCGTCACTCGCCTCATGCCTGCATAGTAACAACACGTCAGTGTCTCGTGTAAAGACTTGCATCAAAAATACAAAAATGATACCGAAACTCAAATCTTTACCTAAGCTCACAAGTTCCTCCTTGGATCTGCTGATCCTAATGGTGAAGATTATTATTATAATCAAAATACCAAAATCATACAACCAATTCATTGATCGAGCTTAGAAAAATTCAAGACAGTTCAAAGGCATTTAACCAAGGTGTCCCTCAAGGCTCATTACTAGAACCATTATTGTTTTTCTCCTTATTCCCCATTCCTCTGCTGTGCTATTTGTTGAGATAAAATAAACATCCGCACCCTTCTTGTATGCTTGCACAGGACGATGCCGATGAGGACGGACGCGTTTTGGATGTCTTACATGGACTGTCCTTCACACTCCCTGCCGGGCTCTTGACACCACTACAAAGAAGACACAACAAGTAAGGATATATTCGTCCCTAAATCAACATTTTTATTTTCAATATAATAATATCCTCTCACCAGTGAGGGGGTGTTGGGCTGTAGTTCCTGCAGGTAGCTCCAGATGGTAGCGTGGAGCTCTTCCTCAAGTTGGCAACACCTGAGGACCCCATGGGTGCTCTTGGGGGTAGACCCAATGAGACAGGCCTCCCTGTGGTGGAGACAATAATGTACATAAAAATTAAATCCCGTGATCTGAGTTTAAAAATGGTAATGTTTTTTCAGTAAAAAGTACAGAGACAAAGTTGCAGTGGATATACACAAAATGAATGTGACAATTAACAGCGATCTTTGCAAACCTTTAGTGCCTGATGTCCTCCTGCCCAATGCGGTAGCATTGGCGGCTTGGTGCTCCTCTGAGATGTTGAGCCTCTTGAGAACGTCAGCTAGGGTCATCTTCAGTAACTGGATCTCATCCTCCTGCATCTGCATCCTCTGCTCCAGGTAGGTGAGCCGGTCGGCCACATCCAAGTTGCTAGCCGCTGAGCTGCGACCATCTGGATGATGCCATGTTGTCAGCGTTCATTACGTAACACATCTTGCAATGCTTTTATGAAATCCCTGGCTTGTTTACATCGGGTCTCATGATTAAGATTGCGGATTTGTCAAATGGATTGACAGATGGATACATCTCTCATATCACCAGACACTTTCTTCATACGGTTATTAAATTGTATTCCACAATTTCCCTAAAATATTGTTAAAATTGTTCATATTATAAAGTATGTAAAATAATATTTAATAGTATATTGTCTGCTATGAAAATGTGATTTTCAATAAAACAATGATCCTAACATATGCAAAAGCAATTACAATATTTTTTAAAAATTAATCAAAATTAAATGCAAGTGGATGCAAAAAAATTAGATACATTCTAAACAAATAAAAAACACTGTGCAAATCATAAAATCCATATTTGTCCGTTCATCAGCATCAAGATTAAGCTTTCCAACCCCCTTTCGGTCTCACGCACGACAGTCAGACTAAAAGCAAACAAGGTCAAAGCACAGCAGGATAAACTGGACGGTAAACAAAAAGTCCATGCAACAATTGTGGTGGTCTACCATGTGAGCCGCTGGACGTCGACGATGAATAATCGCGAGGGAACCTCTGCGGGCCCGCCGGGCCTTCCTCCGCCACCTTGGCCGTATTCCTTCTCTTCCTCTCCTGGCGAGAGCACACTCTCTCTGTCCTCCTCAATCCTCCTCTGGATCCACTCACTCCGTCCATCTTCTGCAGACTCAATTCTTGAACCCACCTGGTGGCATCCAGGCCTCCTGATGCTGAGCCCGCTCCGGTTTCCACGGCGACTGGCAATACCACCGGGATGCTGTTATGTATAAAGCCCCTTCGCTCTGGGCTTAAAACCTTAGCCGTGGTCCAAATCAGCCTAAATTGTTGTGTGTGAGGGGGTACACTGATAATCCCCCAGACTGAGCCTCTTTGACCCTGCCCAACTGGTCTCTCACATAAGCCTGTCACTGACAGAAAAGGACACCAAATAGGGTGGCCTCTTCCTTTCCTTTTTTTAACGTCTTCCTTGGTAGGACTGCGACATATCCAGGTTGGAGGAAGAATCTATTTATCTTTAAATCTGCTATCTTATTGTTCACATGTAACGGGAAACAGCATAGACATATTAATGAATGAAAAATTTCATGTTTAAGTAAATTAAGTTGTGGGTTTGGAACAAATTCAACAAACTCGGAAATCAAGGTAGCACTGTAATCATTAAAGTGTCCCATAATCGGCTTCTGATTTCCAGTTTGTTCCCTCAAACCGGCTGTGACATCATCCGCATAGACACACACACTTCCCATATAGCGATTGGGATTAGAATAGCACATAATCCTACTCCTGTAAAAGGGAATTAGCAGTCCGAAGCTGCATCTCAGATGTACAAAGGTCGTGCCCTCCCTGTAGTTAGAAAACATTTCATGACAAAAAACTTCAACTACCTGTCAAGGAGTCGGCGTCAGGCGCTAGGAGAGAGTCGCTGTGGTAGCTGTCTTTCAGCGAGCCCGTCTTGAGGAGGGCCCCAGGGCCCTCTTCCATTCCCAAACCAGGGTCCACCAATTCCAAGTCCCCCTCGTTCGTGCCCGCGGCCATGATGTGGGTCACCTTCTCTTAACAGTCGGTTGCTCCCCCCTTACCCACTACCCACCTGCAACTTCGCGGGCTAGTCAGGGCACAGAGAGCTTGATGTCACTCAGAGGACAGATTAAGAACCCGCTAAGCCATCTCCACATACAATCCAGTGGGGGTGGTAGACTTTGTGTGTGTGTGCGCGAGTGTGTACAGAACATGGGACAAAATTCTTTCACAGTTCAGGCCCAGACATAAAACTAATTCCTGAAGGATACATTTTATGTAGGTCCAGTGTGTGTATCTGTGTTAATTCCAATGTGTGTTTATGTGTGGGCGTGGCCATGATGCCAGCAATCATTTTTACTCGCAACCTCAACAGATGCAGCTATAGCGACCTTGAGACCTTACACAGGCAGCAAAGGGTTCTGACCCCGTTCCACACTAATACAAATACACTTCTGTCTCACTTCTGCCCTCCTGTGGAGATCTTTATGCACGTTTATCTCGCCGACGGGGAAACATCGCACACTTCCTGTTTTGATCACATGCAGCTTCCCTTCTAGAAGGGTGAGCGGCAAATATTTCTAGAATAGCCGTAGAGAGCCTTTTGTTCCGTATCAGGAGCCATTCTAGATCTAAAATCTAGTGCTTTTGCCGAGCTTCCAACTTGATGCGTGGCAGGCACTCCAGACATTTTCTTGTAATATATCTTAATAGGGATTTTTTTTTTTTTACAACAGTTTCCACTAAAATGACTGAGAAAATATGATCCAATTTTGTCGAGAATTATGAGCATTCCTGGGTGGAAAAAGAACACAGACAGAGAAATTTCACAAAGAACTTCATTAAAATGTATAAATATTCTTTCAATGCAACATTAAAATCAGTAGGGATGTTACATCAATTCAAGAGATTTTCCAGGGTGCGACAAAAAGCGACAATAATATCTGATAGACACGTCTCTACTGCAAAAATATCTAAACATCGTTATGTTCATCCCAAGACATTTTCCAAATATATCAAAATATATGTCCATGAGAAGCATTGGCGCGGACTATAGTCTGCTTTTGTTATGACTCACACCAATTGCTGTGTGAAGTGACAAAAAAAATGGCTGAGGGGTATCTTTACTGTATAAACTAATCAGTTTCAATCAATCAATTTCCATTCATCAAAGCAGATCATCAATTTCACATAGCATGCCCCCGAATAAGTTAAATTGACCTCTACACTTGACTCCATTTAAATATCCTTACCTTAAATATAAGTAATACAGATCTTGCAAAAATACTACACTATGTGTCTATTCAAACAGTGCTTGGATTAAATATGTACACTTAGCTTTTTTTTCAGAAGGGGAATTTAACATGTTGAAAATGAAATGAAATACAATTAAGTTGCTTTAACACCCCAGAGAGGGAAATTTAAAAAAAAAGTCATCTAAAAATATATTGCATGTGCTATCATAGGAAAGTAAATTTAAATAGGCTTCATCGGGATCAATACGACACGATCAGGCTCTGATTGGGGCCAAATATTTGGATTCATGCACCCTCCAACGCTGGTTTTCTATATTAACTAACTAGTACTACTCAACCCCTTCACAATATTTTTGTTTACATTAACAAAAGCAGACATGTTTACGGTTACGACGTCCCTCTTCGTGCCCCACCCCAATAACATCTTAAGGAATGTTTTAGTGCAATTTTAACAAGGCTTTCAAAGCAGGTACTAAAGCTCCAAGACAAGTGGGCCATTCGGGCAAAAGTCAATCTCTAAATATAATGAGATGACATCATCGTTATTTCAGTATTTTTGTGACAGTTCTGTTTGGTAGTGTGCCGTGAGATTTTTTTAATGTGGAGTATGTGCAGTTAAAAGGGAGGAAAAAAAAAGACCTACAGGAGATGTTCGTTGAAGCAAGAGAGACATTTTGAATAGACTTTGGTCATACATGTTGTAGGTTGTGTTGATTCAGAAAAAAATAAGTGAGCGGTACCGAAAGATTTGCTTTCTGTAAAAAGCTGCTTTTGTTTGGTTTGATTGCCTGAAAGCCTCGCTGGAAAAAAAATCAGGCACACATATCACACATTCCCACATTTATCCACAGTGACAACACTTGTCGACTCCCGCACGCACACACACACCCAACTGTCGATTATCTCCTCCTTCAGCGGAGGCTCGGTGTTGGCACTTTCGCCACTGGCTTACAAACGGAACAAACATGCTGCTAAGGTGCTTTTGGGGGATGGGGGGCAAGGGGGGGCAGTTGAGAGAAAGTCGCCCAGATCAGCCTGGTGTTCAGCATGCCTGGTAGGCAAAGGCGCAATGGTGGAAGGGGGAGGAAGCAGAAAAATCAGATTTGATGGAAGCAGAAAATACAAGCGAGCTGAAAGAGACGTACGAGGATTTGACCGTAACCTCTTCAGCTGGCTAAAGGGCTCACACGTGTAACAACATTAGCATTGGCGCTGTAGCGTAAACGTTGACTTAATAACTAGACATGTGCCGCTTAAGTGAATGTTGTCGCCACAGATTCCCTTCCTACTGCAGATTCTTGAGTATGCGTCCGTAGCGGAAGTCGTAGACGTGTCGGCAGAGGTAGACCAGCTCGGGGTCCACGTCTGTGGGCACACAGCGGTGGGAGGGCGGTGTAAAATCCAGGCAGCAGGGCACCACGCTACTGCCGCCGTCGCCGGGGAGGGCGCCTTCGGAACGACGCTTCATCAAGGCACAATATCTGTGTTCATAAAATCAAACACAAAATATGATAACATTCTCGGGTTCAACATATGGACAAATGTATTGGGACAGCCTGCTGCAAAATTGCTGCGTCATGCTTGTTGTCCCTCACCTACAGTACTGGGCTAGTGGGAGGACGTAGCATCTGTCTTCAATGCAAGCTACGCTGTTCTCGTCCTGATGTCGAGAGGCAAAGATCTCGTTCTGAAAAGGAGAATTTTTTTTTTTTGGACCAATTTGTTTTGAGGTATCATGATGTAGTGTAATCTCACCTCACAGTGTGTGCTGGGGTCTCGCCCCCCCTGCGTGTGCTCCGGTCGGTAGTACCAGAAAAGACTCATCATCAGCTCCCCTGAGGCGACCAATAAAAACACACATAGTGTCGTCAGCAACCTTGACACTCTGTCCATCAACCCTTGGTTTCCCTCGTACCGCTTTTGGGATCCTCCCACAGGGCGGATATCTTGGCCACGTAAGGGAGAGATTTCTTCCTGGGGCCCGAGCGCAGCAGCACCGTGTCTCGGATACGGATCACCTCACCGTCCCTCTCCACGCCCTCGTAGCACTGCCTGAGCGCCATCTCGTCCTCCCCCTGGCGCCGCAAAAACAGAAATTGTCAAAAATTGCCCCCAAAGTGATATTACCATTTTGTGTGTGTTAATCTCACCGCAATGAAGACCTCCTTCTCTGTGGGGTCCCCCACAGGCCGCCATCCGTTGGTGGCTCGTCTGCGACCGATTCGCTTTTGTTGTGGGGATCTCGGCTCGGCATTTTGATCTCTGTCGGAGGCACCGGACGGGTGGTTGGCGGACGCTTTTAGCCGGGCCCGGGATGGCAGGTGGGGGTTAGCAGTCTGGGTGGAAGTGGGCACGCTGGATAAAGGGCAGTTGGAGAGAGGCAAAGATGGCGGCACCAGAATGGAGGGGTTGTGGTCACCTTGAGGAGAGGAGTAAGTTTCTGGAAAATAGGGAAGGCAGCAAAGTCACGCATTTGAAAAGTATGCTTAAATTAATATCTCCCCTTAGGAGAATATGGTCCTATTTGTGCAGTAGACCCGAGTAGTCATCTCTCTAATGGGAGTCGGCTTGCACAAGGCCGTTGTGTAGCCTTGTTGTGTTTATCTTGATCGTAAAACTCGCACCCTTGGGATTGTCATTTTGAATGTGCAGTTGACTGTATTTGAAATTCCATTATCATGATTCACCAAATTAGAAGCAAGGTTTGCCGGGATAAATCCGCTTTGGGGTTTTCAAGTCTTAAGGGGATGGAGCTGGCCGAGGCTATCACAAGGTCAAGGGCTAATTGCCAATGGAGTCCTTGAAATGAGCAATTGTTGTGGTTCTCACGTAGCTTCTGACAACATGTTTCGGGTTAACATTATCAAGCTAGATTTGAGCCCAGATGAAGCAGTATAGCGTTGGATAAGTGCAGTAGGCCTTGAGTTTGTTTGCTTACAAACCTGTTTTGATGCCATGTGAGCATCCGGTGCACCCCGCGTCAAAAGAGCACCCCCTGCTGGTGACAGGGGACATGGCTCTGCATGCGTAGCCGCTCATCCCGTAGGCGTCGCCGTAACATGGTGACGTCACAGAGTTGCAGCAGGACGGGTGAGGCAAGCCAGGGGTGTGGGTGACGCGGGGACGCGGCAGCGGCTTGGAACCCATCGTCCGGTTGGAGCACAAGGCAGGTGGCGCAAAGTTCAGAGGCCGTGGGGTGAGCGTGCCCGACGTTGCAGTGTGGGGGGCGATGTGGACGTAGTAACATACGCAGGGGTGGGGGCTGAGAGCGAGTGCCGGGTGGGAGTGCGTCAGGGACGGCGTGGTCACCAGGCACTCGCGTTTGACAAGCGTGCCGCCCGAGCCCATGGCACCTCGGTCGCCCGACTCAGGGTGGCCCAAGAAGAAGGCCAACCGGTGGCAGTACTCCATCGAACCCTCAGGGGGACAACAGTAGCAGGGGCTTAGCTCAGTTTCCAGCTGTTCTTCCTTCACGTTCTTGAGGGAGTAGCCCAACATGCTGCGGGACTGGTAGCCCGGCTTGGGTAGAGCGTGGGTGCTAGACTCCCACTCCACTTTGGGCTCAAACCCGGCTTTCTCCTTGCAGGCTGCGCAGCAACAGTGCATGGGGGAAGCTTTGACGGGAGCCTCTTTAAGCTTCTGAGAGCGCTCTTTGTGTTTCACTTTGGGGGGCTGTTTTAGGGTCTGGATCTGGGCAGGAGTCTTGCAGGTTGACATGGTAGTTGTGGTAGATGCGGTTCTGACTCGCTGTTTAGACGCAGCAGACGAGCTGGTCAACTTCAGTAGAGCGGCCGCATTGAGTCCAGCCAGTCGCCGCGGTGTCGGCACGTCCAGAATTTCCAAACTCAAGGCCCGATTCCCGTCTACTTTGGTGGTCCTGGCTGTCTTGACCTTCTTGGGGATTTGGTCAAATTTGTGAGATGATGACAGTCTAGAGACAGTTCCTCGAGAGGCTTTTGGAGGTGCCCTTTCATCTGGGGAACCTCCTCTGTTGATGGGCTCCTCCTGATGTTTTTTGGCCACCTTGGCTGCCGGTTGGAGGTCAGTGGCTCTTTCCAGAAGAAGTGTGTTGACAGCCTCAGCATTTAGGGAGGCCAGTCGTCGCTTGCGGGGTTGTAAGACGTGAGCGCTTGATTTGACCTTAGATGCCAACTTGGCCTCGCCAAGCTTCCCTTTCTTGGACTTGAGAGATCGCTCTTCAGCTTTCTTACTGATGCTTTCCTCCAACCTTGTGAGGAGGACACGACACCTCATGCCCTCTCCCAGCCTCCCTCGCAGAGGATACAATTTCCTGTCCCACTTCTTGTCCTCTGCTTTGGCCCTCTTGTCCTTCATCACCTTGTCATTTTTCTCTCGTCGGATGACCTCGCCGATCTTCTTAGTCCGGCCGAAGCGGAGGGTGCGCTCGGCCTGGTCCCTGCCCATGGTGCTGCCGTGTGGCTGCAGAGGGCGGTGGTCCCAGCGGGAACCTTTCTGCTTGGTGTGGGTCATCACATGCTTCTGGAGGTGGCCTGGAGGTGGCAACATGACAGGAAAGTGGTCAAAACTCAGGAGAATGACGTTGCCAAGGAGAGGGGAGGGGTGAGCAGGTACGCACAGAGGAGGAAGTTTAATATTGTGAGACCTCACTTAAGCAGTTCTACATGAGAGTAAAAGCTTGAAAGCATATTTTGAAGTCACTTGATGCAAATTCAATGTTGATCGGTTCAATAGGAAACATCCAAAATACAGATTGACACCAATGAGGGTAAAAAAAAAATCCCAGGTGGCCTTCAGGTGCTTAACATACTTTACAAATCATCACCTCATTCTCACTAAGAACATAATCACTAATATATATCGTGAAATTGACGTCGGCCAATTCCCACCGCCAAAGTTTCGCAGTACAACAGATGTTAAACGGCTCGGGCAATGGGCCAAAGCGGCGCTTCGAAGCAGGACCGATGTTAAGCGTGGCATCAAGTCATGAGCGTTAAAATGATCCTTAGACGCTTTTCTCCATTTTAACTTTTTCAAGACGCTCCATTTTTTTCCCATTATTGCAGTCTACAAGTACCTTGCATGCATTAACACTGAAAGCGGACAAATTTATTTATTTTTTTGCGTGTTGTACTGTATGTCATCCAATGACAAACAGATAGCTTGGTGTGTTCAAGGTTCTGAGAGATTAAAAAAGCTTGTAAAGAATTCCAAGTCCCTACACACACACACTTGAATGCACCACAGGCACATTTACTCTACATGCATGCACACATCCATATGTGCATGCATGTATGTGTCAGAAGGATGGAATACAGTAAAGTCTGACGTACTAGCTTACCCATGTGAAAAGGCTCTAAATATGGGCTGGGGGAGGGAGGTGAGGTAAGAAGAAGTGTACTTGTGTGTTTGGGGTGGGGGTGCGCGGACAGAGGCAAAATAAAAGGCACCCCCTCCCTGCTTTCCTCCCTCCCCGATCCGATCCGATCGCATTTTCTCATCAACGGCACGGCGGCGGACACGATCGAGCGCCTCGCTAACCGAGTCGACAGCTCCGGTAGATTCCCTCGCGCGGCCCCTCCCTCCCCCTCTCGACAAATAAACATGACATTTTCGACAAATTATCCTCTGCTTTCTCACCCCTCCAATCGGAATAAGTTGGCGACGACCAAGATCGAGGCGACAACTTACCGCCGCACTTCCTACTGCTTGACGGAGTGGAGGGTGCGGGGAGGAGGAGGGTGACGGGGAGAGCGAGGCGAGGCGAGAAAGCCGGACTGGTGCGATGATGGCACGGCCCCCCCGAAATGGAATGGCTGGGGAGGTGCGCGTGGACGAGTGTTTGGTTTCCTGAAGCAAACTATCCTAAATTACAGCGCATTTGTGGACTTCCACCCAATTGATAGGCAAATTATTGTTTGATTGTCATAACCATACAAGGCATAATATTTTGACAATGGAACGCAAACTGAATTCAAACGCAGACTTGTCCTTTTAACAGACAACCAACAGAATTTAGCAGCAATAAGAAACAAATGAATTTTGGTGTTTTGGGAGGGCTGCAATGGACTAAAAGCATTTCATTGGGGCAAAAGAATTTGAGATGAGTATTTTGCAAAAAGGAATAAATCAAGCTTAATGTTCGCGTAACAACAGGAAATGAATGAATTAAATATTTTTAATAAAAAACTGCTACAAATAGTACAGGACTCTTGATGACGTGAGTTAAAGATCAGAGGGATTGTATCTCATATTTACAGTAATTATGATCTTAAAAGCGGATCTATGTGTATTTAAAAAAATCTGTATATTGATTTTTGCATTTAGAGTACAGACATTTTTATCGTTCCCTTGTGGATAGGCGAGTGAAAACATGTCATAAAAACACTTGGAGCACTGTATGCGCTCACCAGCCGATTTATCGGTGATGTCATGATGCCATCATCCCCCTTGTGAGCTCATTGCACTTATGACCTAATTGTCAACTACTAGCGTTTATGGGTTAGGGATCATGGCAATTCATTTGGTCTATAATTATGCACACTCACACAGGCTTTAAATACATATTAGAACATTAAAAATACTCTCGAGGGTCTCACAATGTTTGTTGCGCGTTGTCATGGCACCGGTCTACCTGCGAGTGTGCGTGGCCATGGACCTACTGTTGCGCTTTAATGCATTGTTTTTATGTACCCCGCGAGTCCTGATTTTGGGACCGGGGGCGTGGCTAATACGGGCCCCAATGTCATACTTGAGTCACTCCCCCACCCCACCACTATGCAAGAACCCTTGACACTCAAGTTTTACAGTTTATAATATTTGGATTTTTTAGATGTGGATGGGTACATTAAGTTCAAATAATAAATTGCTTTATAGCTCAAAAGACCATTTTTCTAGCCACTTTAATTTTGCAGTCAAGGAAAAGACTTGGGGGTTCTAGAAAGTGTACGATACACCTAATGATTAGTCATGTTTGAGCTTGACTCAATTACTACAAGGTTTCAATATTGCTTCCGTTTTGTAGTTTTACACTTCATATTTTGGTCCTGTAAAAAGGCACAATAAATCCAACCATGTAGCTCAACTAACATAAATGGATTCCAAGACCGAAAGTTCGAATGTTTTTCGCCCCCATTTTATAGCTTTGATACTTGAGTTTTATGGTACTTGGATCAGTTAAGGGCCAGTAAAAACTCAAATGATGCAGTAAATGAACGCTTAGCCACAATGTTTTTTCAGCATGCATGTACATTTGTGCATTTACTACAAGACTCCATTGTGTTTTATTCTTTTGACACTTAGTGCTTGTTTTTTTTTTTTTTTTTTTTTGTCCATTTCTATACCCTTGACTTTTGACTTTTACAGCACAACAGTGCCTTTTTCTGGCCATGTAAAAGGTAAATTAATCCAATAATTAGTCCTGTGGGCTACACTATGGACTCCCGCTGCATTTCCGACCGTCTTTTATGGGATTGTACAGACTAATTGGCCTAATTTCGCTCTATGACTACATTGTTTGCCTTGCACTTTACCGGTGGGGGAAAATGTGTGCGTGTGCGTGCGTGTGTGTGTGTGTGCGTGTGTGTATGGAGCTGCTGCTGGTGGTGGTGATGGTGGGGGTGCAATGGGATAACAAACAAGTCCTAGACTACCACTCCCTGGGAATCTCTTTTCCCACCACGACTTGCATTCATACTGTTAATAATATAACAGGCTTATGAGTCTGAAAATGTCCCCGAGACATTAATTTGTTAAAAGGCCCGCGACGAGTGGGGATGATACCGGAGGACTTACCGCGATGGAGTTGAGCCACGCAGCCGTTTCAAGCTCGCTGGTGCGATGGTCCAGCCGGTCGGGGGCACCGCTTCCCAATAATCCGATCCAACGAGTCCTTTTCCGCCTGATCGCTCGCTCACTCTTTCGATCGATCGTTCCAACTCGGTTTTTCCCCACGAGTCGGATCTCCGGTCACAAGCGCCTCCACCACTTCCACCACCCCGTAACCGCCAAGCCCTGCTCGGCCAGCTCGACTGGCTTGTAGTGCACGGAGCTTCACGCTTGGCGCAGCCGCCTCCTGCCAGCGTGCGAAACAACAGCCCAGGCAGCAGACAGCGAAACAAACGAGGCTCAACCGGAATCCGAATGGAAAAGTCTGCAAGCTGGTGGATGATTTCTGGCTTTTCTCCTAATATTTAAAAAGAAGCGGAGGTGAAGAAGCAGAAGGAGAAGAAAGAGGAGGACAAGAAGAAACGTCTACATCCTACTCGTGCGTGCTGCCGGAGCATGTGATGGCAACATAGTGAGGCTTTTAAAGGGGTATCCACGCGTGACTGTATACCGTGGGGCAGGCGCACGTCGCGCACGCACGCCTATGCGAGACCCGCCCTGGTAACTTTGCAGGAGAGGGTTCACTGTGACGTCACTGGACACGATCCACCTGTGTCCATATTACATTAAGTTTAACCTCCCGTCACTTACTCACCTTTTATTTGTGTTTGGAAATTGTATCAGACCCCCCCCCCCCCAAAAAAAAAAAAAAAAAATCACGTGTGCTTTAATAGTGGAAAATGGCAAACCATAATATTACCAACCTAATTGTACTGCTCTTTCTGGGCCAACTGGTAACAGTACAAGACAGATATGTACCGTTCATGGAGATGGCTGAACTCGTCTCTGCTCATCAGTACGGCAGTAATATTAGTCGTTCTTCACAGGGGACAAAGAAAAAAATGACTGAGTACTGTTATATTGTGTCTCTACATGTGTTGTTGCACCGTTTGTGTTCAATCTGTTGCTGGAGATGTAAATGTTTGGCGCAAGATAAATGAGCTTAACATAACAAAAATATCATTTGATTTCTTCTGGCTCTTGATTGATAATTATCGGAAGCTAAGCTGCCGAAAGCTCCATCCCTGACGTTCTCCTTTCCCCATTTACTGCCAGTGTAGGGCTTATACTTTATCACGCTCACACACATACATGCACGCACACAGTGGGATTCACCATTAAGCTGATTCAGGAAGCAGGGAGTTCAGTTGCGCTAACGAATAGACGATGCGCTAGCAGAGGAAAAAGAGACAAGCTGAAACATGAACTGGTGCTCTGTCAACATCACGAGACCCCTGTGTCCCATTATGGCTTTTCCACTGTTAGGCTCATCATTCAAAATACACATTATAGGAAAAAAAGGAGTAAACCTCTAAGGTCCAACACAATTTGTTCCTTCTCTGATTAAAAACTCTTTTTGTTTTGACATTTGTACAGCATGATGAGCACAGCCGATCAGCCAATCGGCAAGTTGGCAGCATCCCTGAGGACTCCATAACAAGAGTGTTTGGTCTTGGCTGTATAGAGGAGGAATCTTTCAAAATCACACACAGATCTCACTTCCGTTCAACGATGCTAGAATTTTCTTCCCACCTCGTGGCTCTAAGAGTCATCATTTCTTGCGTAGGCCTTACAGGTAATGTTTATCTCATCTTCTTCATCATTCAGACCAGGGTCTCCTCGGTCAAGACGTTTGAGTTGCTTCTTTTGGGACTGGCCACGGCCAACCTGGAGGAAATTCTCATCGTCAACATTTACGACATTGTCATTCTTCAGAAGTCTTACGCCGTCTCTGATGCATGGTTGTGCCGCTCGCTGAAGTTCTTGACAGTGTTCGGGGAAATGGGCAGCATCTTGTTCACCGTCCTCATCAGCGTCTACCGCTACCAGAAGCTGAGAGATGCCGTCAAAAGGGTCAACCTTCCCATCTACCTGGATAACATCCATGCCGCTTGGACGACAATTTGCCTTTGCGTTGGTATCTCCATTCTCCTGAGTTCCCCCATTTTTGTCATGAACTTGCAAGGCCCGACGGGGAATCTCATGGGAAACCATACATGGAATCACACAGGTTGCTCGCCGGACTTCTTTCTATGTAGCAGCAACCACTGTCCGACAGTTAACCGCCTATACAAGTACACCTTCATCCTGTTGTGCTACCTGCTGCCTCTGGCCGTTGTCACGGTTACAAGTTCCCTCATTGTCGTCGTGTTGCTCGGCCCGAGGACAGCAGTGAAACCCATCGGTAGTGTAAGTGGCTCGGACCAGAATGAGAGAAAGCGTAACGTTCGAAGGCTCCACCGGAGCACCATTGCAGTCCTGGCAGCAATGGTGTTGTTTCTGGTTGACTGGACTCTCTATTTGTTTTTTCAAATGACTTTCAACGCCACTGACTTTCCCTTTTGGGTGGAACTGGAGTTCTTTATTTCAACATCTTACACATCCATCAGTCCCTATGTGTTTGGGCTCGGAAAAAGCTTGTTCACTATCAAGAACTTGTGTAAAAAGTAGTTTCTTTCTTTGAAGTCATTTCGTTTGGACTTGTGCTAAGTGAATATAAACTACTTTATTTGCATTTATTTTACAATTGCAACAATTAAATGTGCCTCCAGCAAAGTTCATAGAGTTCAATTATACATGTTTACTTCACAGATCATGTTAAATTTTCATTGATTTAAATGATCATCATTCATTTTAAAATTGTAATGATTAGTTAATGCTCAAAAAACAAGTGTTAACTGCACTGATCGCTTAGTTCTTCCTAAAAAATATTGGTCAGAGTACAAATGCTTATTTTATTTTGTTATCTGAAACTGGTTCCAAAATTTACTGACACAGTTTGCCATTTTATCAAAACAAAGCCACAAAAACATTGATTTTGAAAAGTGAGAACATTAGTCGACTCTTGAATTTTTTAAGTGTTGGAACGATTGAGCGGTTGCTTTTTTGTTGTCAAAAAAATGTATTATCGCAGCATGTTGACACTTTTTGCATATTGTAGTCTACTGTGTACGATAGCCGCCATTTTGTCTCAACCAAGTCACTCGACCAATGGCGAACCACTGTCGCCTTATTTAAATCGCAAAAAGTCGCCTCTTGCCGAAAGGCTCATTTTGTACCGCACACAATTTATGTCGGGTATATCACCATTATTATTCTCTATTGTATTAAAAACATGTTCGGGTTTAACATTTTAACGACTTCGGTTGAGTTCGGGTGAAGAAGAAGAAGGGCATTCATTGGCTACCGGGGAGCCATGGCGCCAATGTGTGACGTCACAGCTTCACTTCCCAACGTTTGTTGTGAGCGCATATGTACGTGCGTCGCCAAGTCTGAACAGGTAGTAACCACTGCGACGACAAATAAGTCTCGGTAAACATTTTGTCGACAACTTCTCAGAGTTTTTTTGTTTATTTACATCGAAAGGCGGAAGAAAGAAAAAAAATATCCCGCTTTCCTCACGCTGTCTAAGCGAGGATCACGCGATTGGTGGAGGAGAAGGCCGGGGGATGGGGTAAGCAGAAGGAGGGGGGATACTGTGCATGCGCCTTCTTGGCTCGTCGGCGTGTACGCGCGCTGGGTCGATCGATGCAAGAGGGCGAGAAAGATCTTTTGGCGTGGCTTCCTCCGGCCTCCATTATTTGCCACTTTGCCTCGACGGAGCAACAGTTTAGGAGTGTTTGTGTCCTCCCTCCGACACCACACATTGGTTTACACGGCCGCCACCGAGGCCACGCACGAGGCGGCCCTGCCGGAGCGGCGAGGTGAGGCGTTTGAGGAAACTGCAACTTTTCCAAGTTGGTGAGTGGCGGCCTGCCTAAGCCCCCTCTCTCGACACCCCTCTCTCTTGTTTCCCACTCAGTATTTCATCATTTAGCGCGTCTTTTCGACATTACTAACATTCAAGCCGATATAAGACAGCATTTGACGGAGTACACATCGTGGCGACGTGCCTTTTGATAGCGATTAACACCTCTGTGTGTTGTTGTGTGTAGCTTTATGGCGTTGTCCTCCCCCATCCCACTAAACCCGACGTTAATTGAATTTAATATCGTTTTTAATTCCACACGTTAACGTGATATAAACGTGGTGGCGTTTTTATTTGATTTATTCCGAGTTGCAAGAGCACGGGATCCTTGATCAGCCATGTCCTCCACGCGGAGACACCGAGCTGCCATTGGTCGGTCACGCCGACGATGTCCCACTTGCAGCGGGAAAGTCAAAGTCCACTTTCGTTAGTGTCGGACCGAACAAGAAGCGGCCAAAACGTTTTAAAACACTCATGCGTGACGTCCTATGGTTGTGTGTCACCGATGTTTAGTTGGGTGTGAGGCAGTAATGTGTTAAACCTGCTCACGTTCTCAAATATTGTCATTTGCGAAAGATTGTCAAAGGTTATGAACCTATTCTCTTAAACTCGTAACAAACAATGCTGCCAATGTATTGTTGTTTTTCTGTACTCGTACTCTTAACTACTCTTTTGCATTTTGGCACCGCAACCTCCACCACCCTTTTTTAAAATCATTAAAGTTGCCTATATTAAAAGTTCTAATTTTAAATGTCATGTAAAGGAAAATTAAATGGTCTTGCAACAATTAATACATTCTATTAAACTGTTTTTACATGGATACTCCCACGTTTTTAAACACGTAGTGAGTAATAAATTAGGAATACATTTTTAGTGGTGAGTGATTTATTGGGTGGAATCTGATAAACCAGGTCACAATAGTATGATATTTCTACACATTACTGACCGATCTAAAGTGTTGAAAATGCCTTGTAAATGGCTCGGCTAACTCAAAAGGGATGGCCTTGGAGATGTAAAGATTCTACACAGCAATACGGACCTATGAATTTTCATTCATTTCATAAAAGGAATGAAAGGAAAACAGTCAATATAAAACCACTCGGTACATCCATTATCTTGATACATGGATTGTAATACAATTTGACAAGTTTAAGTGTTTCAATTCAGTGAGGTGACTGTGGCGTTTCCTTCAAAGATGTATCTCTCCAATAAAAGACCCTTCAATTCTTAGCTCACTATATTTCAAAGTTAAATGATTCATTTTGATTCCATGCACGCATATTTTACATCAAAACGAGATCAAAACTTAAATTTCAGGCAAATGGGCTGGGAACAGAGTGTGAAAGCAGGGAGCATGACTGGTCATGTTTCTGCCCTAATCTGTATGTTATTTTCTAATAGGATGAAGTGAGCCATCAGTAATGCCCGCGACACAGCCTCAACCCACAACAATGGAGGACCAGGATGTTGAGGAGGGACCCACGGCTAGCGTCCCCACTTCAGATCCCGTCACCGCCGTCCCTTCCTCCACGCCTCCTTCTCCCACCAGCGGCATCTCTATGGCGAGTAATGGTGACGGTGTGACAGCGCTCCACTCCCCCGCTGAGGCCAGTCCAGCAAAACCCGCCGTGGCGCTACCCACCATTTCTGGGACGAGCCCAGCCGCTTCGCACATTGTGTCGGCATCGGACTCTCCAGCATATGCTGCGAGCATCATGAAATCAACGGTAGTGGATTTTGGGAACCCGAACGCGGGCAATGAGTACCCTAACACGCTGACGTGCAAAGGCGTGAGCGTGACGCTGGAGAACGACCGCGTGTGGAAGCAGTTCCACAACTGTGGCACGGAGATGATCCTCACCAAGCCGGGCCGCCGCATGTTCCCGTACTGCCGCTATCGCCTGACTGGACTGGACCCGGAGCGGCACTACAGCCTAATGCTCTCCATTGTACCGTCGGATAAGTACAAGTATCGCTGGAACTCGCCCAAGTGGGAGGTGGTGGGGCCGGCAGAGTATCAGGCCCAGGTTATGGTACGGGCCTTTACCCACCACTACTCGCCGTGCAGCGGCTCAGACCTGATGGGCTGCATGCTGTCCTTCTATAAACTGAAAGTGACCAACAACCCCAAAGACTTGGAGGGCCACATTGTCCTCACCTCAATGCATCGCTACATCCCCCAACTCCACGTCATCCCCCTGCTCAATGATGACGTCACACCACCGGTCATGGGACCGGAAAGCTTGACGTTCACCTTCCCGCAGACAGAATTCATGGCAGTGACCACCTACCAGAATTTTCTCGTCACACAGCTGAAGATCAACCACAATCCTTTCGCCAAGGGCTTCAGGGAGGACCGGGACGAACCCCGCTTGCGCAGCGTCTCAATGGAGATGCTCCGGGGTAACATGGGACCACATGAGGAGCAACCAGGAAGCAAACCTCTGGACGAAAGGTAGTTTTGGGAAACCTTTGTAAACATTTACCTTTAGCCAAGGAGCAAGATTAAGCTACTACAATGTAATAGATAATCCATAAATTTGTTGAGGGTTCCGGAAAAACATTAAGTTTGTTTCTTTGAAGGTGTGTGCTAAACACTATCACCAATTACGTACTGGATCGATTTGTGCTTTTCTAACCTTACAGCCATGACTCGACTTACGACCACACTGAGCAAAATGGTGACATCGATAACGACGAGTCGCCCAGCAAACGGCCCCTCATCGAAACCCCAAAAGTATCTGTGGCCTCGGTCCCGAGAACCTTTGGTAGGTGCAACAGGAACGGCCGCTGGAGCAGATTGAAGGGAAGATCGAATCTGGCGGCGTCGTTGTCTGCGGCAGCGAGTGTCTCTGCTGAGTCTGAATTGGATGAAGTCGAGGGCCTCACCTTTGTTTCATTCGCCACCAGGGTAAATACTACTTTCATTCTATTTGTCTTGTTTTTTTAAATGTTTCATTTCCAAAACATAATCAAATGTAATCAAAGTAATAACAGATTATTATTCAACTGCACAATCTCCCATTTTTTCCAGTCATCAGTTTTATGTGTACTATATAATACAAACAATGTATATATTTTTTTAATTGTAACAGAGTTATCAGTTATAGAATGTGAACATGCATCAATTCATTACAAAAATAGACATTACTCTACTATAAATATTTGTGTCAAAAATAAATTCAGATTTATTATAGACAATATAACCTTGCATTGTGAAATGTGGCAGCCATTTTGGGCTCGCGGTTTCCATGGTAAACATAAACAAGGCTGTGTAGTCACATGAGGGGAAGACTGCATGGTAAATGCAAGAAAGGGAAGGTGATTCACAAGGAAACGTTAGACCACAAAGCTTCTCTTTGAATGTCATCAACTAATGCTCCAAACGTGAAACCTACGCAAAGTTTCACGTCTACTGTTGTGGTTAACACTAACACTGTCTGGTTGGGACCTGTGCCTTTGTTTATTTTTTGCACTTTTATGTTTTGTGAGCGCCTTTTGTTAAGCATCTGGGTGTTCATAAAAGTACCATACAAATGAGATATATTTCACTTTTTACGAAAACATATTGAGAGTTATGTTAGAGCAACAAACAAAAATAGTTGAAATACATGACAGTGGTATAAAAAAAAAAATTAAACCGAGCATTTTGAGGCCATGCTAAAACTGAATTCATTGTGTGAAATGGGTCATTTGTAAACCGAGATCACACTTGTGTATATGTGTAAAAAAACAAAACAAAAAAAACATTGCATTATACCAGATGTGTCCTTGAGTGTGGTCTATAGTCATGTCCATATACCTTTAAACTGATCTTTTCCATATCACAGGAAGCTCTGGAGAGTCACATCCGAGCCGAGCCATCCTATAAGTCTACGCCGGTCTCGCCTGATTCCTCCTTGATGACTCCCGTGCAATCAATGGAAACTGGTACAAAAGTGTTGTTTTACAGCTGTTCTAACAATTTGTTTGTCACCTCGCAAGTCTAATCATTTGACATATTACAGAGGAGGCGACTGCAGAGACGACTGAGGAGAAGATTGTTCGCCTGGAGGCCATCTTACTAGAGGACCTCAAAGTGGCCAAGTACAGACAGGTGATCCACCCTGTCCTGCAGGAAGGTGAGCGGATGCACTTGGACAATTACAGTGACATTATCAGAATAAAGTCTAACGTTTATTGTGTTCTGTTTCAGTGGGCTTGAAGTTGAGCTCTCTGGATCCCAGTATGCCCATTGACCTGCTCTACTTGGGGGTTCGCCTGCCACTGCCACCCCTCAGCCTCCCAGCGCAGGATGGTGACAGTAAGTCGGCACTCAGCCCAGCTAACACATTGCTAAATTGGCAACACTGACTGTAGTTTTGTAAACTAGCTTCCTTTTTGTTTGCAGCATTTTATTATTTTATTTTTTTAGTGGAAGGGACAGGCTTTGAACTACAAGCTACTAAATAAATTTCCCTGCCCTTGTAGTTTATGCAACCTTGTGACATCGGGAGCTAAAAGCAGAGTGTTTGCCTTGCAGGTGAGGGTTTGGCTTTCATCTCCCGAACAGGAAAAACAAGTGACATGACCAAAATAAAGGGTTGGAAAAACAAGTTTGTTCATAGCAAGCAGCCATGCGATGGTGAGGCGGCTTCTATCGTCTTCTGAGCGAGTTACTGGCTTGCAAATATGAACTCATTGTCATTTAATTTCTTTTGTTCCAGGCTCCCAGAAGAACATGTCGGCCTTCTGCAGCAACATGCTGGACGCATACCTGGAGAGCGAGGCCCAGCATATCAGCGCGCGCGCCGCCGCCTTCTCCGCCGGCCCCGAGGCCCCCGTGGCCTACCGGCTGCCATCCAAGAGCGCCAGCTACGTAAAGACGCTGGACAGTGCCCTCAAGCACCGCAAGCCCACCATTGCTGACATCAACAACAGGCCCTGCCCGCTCTCCTTTAAGCCGCTGCTCTATGCTGCATTGACATCGCCGCCGCCACACCTGGCGACCACGGCCGCTTCCAGTAGTGCTTCTCGTCCACACAGGTAACAACTTGAGAGCGGTTTCCTTTTGTAAAAGTAATTTTGTGAGAAGTAAGCTGCTCCTTATTAGCACTGGTCAAGTCTTGATAGACTTAAATGAAAGGTTAATGGTGAAAATCAATACGATAAACCATATTTTTTGTAATGGGACATTTTCCTATCCCCGTGCGGTCAGACCGGCGCAGACTTCTCAGCTGATATCATCAGTCGCCCAGCAGAAACTGCTTGAGATGGAAGACGACGTCGTCAGCCAGGGTTGCTCACGAACTCAACTGACCTCCGAAAGGGTCTCAACCTCGCTAGCTGTGATGCTAACCAAAGAGGTACCATACATGATATACAATACATGATAATAAACAGAATTAGTTATATGTAGGTCAAGCATTTCCACCATGAAAGACCTTCAAATCTTGTTTTCCTCCTGCTTTTTAATTAGAAGCTGCAACAGCAGACTGAGAAATCGCCCCCGCATTCAGCCAGGAAGGCCGCAAGAACGAAATGCGGACAAGAGTTCTGCCGACTAGGCTGCGTATGCTTCAGCCTTCTTTATCCTGTCGTGGGGCCGCTCCACTGCCGCCAGCCCGCCTGCATGTTTGGCTGTACGTGCACCAAGCAGACGACACAGGATGGTCTATTGCAAGATAAAGCGACCGCTGGTAAGATTTTCAAATATTTCAAAAGAGCCTCAAATATTAAAAAACATATTTAAAAAAAAAAAAATCCTCTTGTGTTTTCTGCCAGCAGGCACCGCTCTGGTGTATAAGCAGTGTTCCACCTCAAAGACGAAAAAACTGTGGAATCGCAATTGTTTAGACACAGATCAAGATCCCCTCTTTCAACCCAAAAGCCAATGTGTGCCCCCTGCAAAGCCTCTCGAGCCGTATAAGGCGCCTCTCAAACCGTATAAGGCACCTCCCAGCCAACAGGTATCAATGAACAGATAGATAGAAAAATAATGAGTAAATGGAAGTTTCCTGTAAATGAGAAACATAAATCTGTAATTGCAGATTCAAGAAGAAGAGAAGGATCCTGTGTACAAGTATTTGGAGAGCTTCCTGACGTGCGCGCGGGTTCGCGCCTTCAACAGCAAGCCACCGTCTCAAAACAAACTTGATTACATACCATCCCTGGCCACCAACTCCATCAAGCAGAGCCGGCCCACCAGTGAGCCCAAAAAGCAAGGTAAGAACCATTATGATATCGCCTGATTTTAATTTGACATGCTTATAAGTTGACAATAATTCCTGTGTTTCCTTTGCAGAAAACTTGGTATCCAAAGAGAAGATGGCTAAAAAACAAATTGAGATCCAATCAGTATGTAACTGGGAGGAAGACCAAGAAATGATCTTGGAGACTTTGTGCAGGCGCCTTCATCAGGATAAACTCTCAGAGCCCTTCAGCATTGGACCGTATCTCATCCATCCTGTCACCAAGATCTTTATCCAAAAGCCCAGTGGGTCCCACCTCACCTATAGAGTGAGTTTTATGTGCCTTACTGAGATCCCAAATAACAGGAGCAAAGTTGCATAAATAACTGCGAGATGATTTAGTATGTTTTGTCAGACGAAAGACTTGTGGATCAGCCTCCACGTTGGTTTTAATGGTTGTACCCAGAGACGGGAAAACGCAACCTGCTTTGTGACCAGTCTGTGGTGTAGGATAGGAAATGACATTATGTGTCCTCCAGGTACGTGTTAGTCGACCGTCAAAAATTCGCGATGGAATCGAGCATAGCTACAATAAGGCGGGAGAAGACCCCGAGCAGTCCGTGCAGCACTCAGAAGTCAAGCCCTTCCTGGCTGGTGTGTTGCCCGCTGGACTGATGGTGGCCAGAACCAAACCAGTTGGCCAACAAGCCTCTGAACTCATACAGGTTAGACTCGGGAACATGTATGTTACTGGTTGGGTGTGATTTATTTTTTTTTCTTTTTTCTTTTCAAATTTTAGATTCATAATATTATTCATTATATTTTACACAAAATACATTCCATTTAAATTTGTCAATGATATTTTTGAACTTCATTACCATGTAAGGCAGGGGTGTCAAACAAATTTTTTTCGTGGGCCGCATTGTAGTCATAGTTTCTTTCGGAGGGCCATTATGACTGTCAACCCAAATAAATGTATGAGCACCTCATATTATATACAGTAAAAGCTACAAAACAAACTGCCAAATAACTCGTTTTCAAATCAGACGAGTAAAAACTGGTCAAATATTTGAAAAAAAAAAGATATTATTAAAAGTGAAGACAATTTACAATTCTAGTAATGACACGAATTTGATGCACAATTTATCTTCGCGGGCCACATGAAATAATGTGCCGTATCTGGCCCTCGGGCCTTGAGTTTGACACCTGTGATGTAAGGATTAATTACATTTTTGGGCCTTGTTTTTGTGGAATATTTAGGTCAAATATCTGTCAGGTTGTTTTGGTTTTCTGACATGTTTTTTGTTTTCCGTAAACAGGTGAATGGCAAAAGCTACAATTATGTTAACCTGTTGCTAGGCAGCATGGGTGCACTCCACCCAGCCAATCGACTAGCAGCATACGCTACGGGTAGGCTGCAGCTGCGTGCAGACCTTACTCGCAGGGTGGACCAGACCGCTACTGCCACCAGCGTGCACAAAGTTAACGAAAAGCCTGCCAATCAAAACTTAGAGAATGCAAAACCTGCTCATCAAAACTCGATGGCTACTGGCAGATTGCTACCCTTGGTGATGTCGGCAAAGAGCATCAATGATGTCCAGACCCATCCTCGGCTTTGTATGTTCATTTTTTTAATGTATCAAAAATCTTTGTTCTGTAAATTTTCAATTGGCAATCAAAATCGTAAAAAAAAACCATTTGAATTAAGAAATCACTTTCTTACTTTTTGACTGCCAATTGAAAATGAATAGAACTAATTATGTAAATGAATGCTACCTTAAATGTATCTGCTTAATTCCTAATTGTGCTCCCTCAGTTCAATTGTTAAAGCAACCATGTGTGAAAAAAGAACCCGAAAGTCCACCATCGAGGCAGTTGGCCCCCCTCACCGCCATCAACCCTTTCCAGCGGACACCCCGCTCGCCAGTCTCACTCACTGTGTCGCCCTCGCTGAAGACGCCCAGCTTTTTGAGCCAGAGCGGCACCTACACCTTCAGAATCTGCCCGCCATCATACCAGGGCGAGAAGGACAAAAACCTTTCCAGCGTCAACTTACCGGGGGGTTTTAGCCTCATTTGTTTACCAAAGCCAGCGGGTCCAAACGAACCCAAAAGTCAAGCTGCTCAGGAGGGGACATCTAATGGCTCTGTAATGGCGTCGGACATTAATGGAAGCCAGGCAATAAAAGACGAGCACCTGAGTTCTTCGTCAGATTGCGAATCCAGTATGAGTGATGACAGCGCAGACAGTGACGTGAGTAAAACCTTTAAAAGCTTAACAAACGTGTGTGTCCTGTCCCCGCCCCCATTTTTTTTTTTTTTTTTTAAAGAAAGTGCCCTATCTTGCGTGTAGGTGGACTCCATCATAGACATTGAGAGCATTGAGGACTCCAAACAGCTAGTGGCCCAATACAAGCCACCTGTACTGTGCACGGACAACCCCAATGAGTCCAGAACGAAGAAGCGCAGGAACCACTCCGTCATCGAGAAGCAACGCCGCATAGAGCACCGTGCGCTTTTTGACGAGCTGCAGAAGGTGCTCGGCCAAGATGGAGGTTCCAGACTGCACCTTCTCTCACTGGTTGGTGTTAGGGCATTTGTTACTTAGGACGTGTGTGTGTACTGAAAATGTCTCATTAAATGGTGGCAGTATTTTGACAATTTATTTTAAGCTCGTTACTTATGTGTGACTCTTAGGCTTTGAGGGAAATCCAAATGCTGAAGTTCTTCTCTGAGGGCCTGCTGGAGAGGAAGAAGAAGCTGGCCCAGATCCAGGCGCTTCACGTGAAGAAATTGTCTTCCTTGTCTGGTGGGTGCTGCTTCTATTGCATTGCAAAGTTAAAAACAAAACAAGCAAACAAACCAAAAATGTAAAACGGTGAAGTCTTTTTTTGTTTTTAGGTAAGCCTGAAGACCTGATCAAACGCAATTTGAGCATGGTTTTCAGTAGCTTGAAGTACAAAGGCAGCTCCAAAGCAAAGCCTTTCTTCATGCGTCTGTACCAATCAAAAGAGGAGCCTGCCAAAGACGCCACCACCACCAGTCCGCCTTCCCCAGTCTTAGCCGCGCCACCGACACCAAAGCCTCAGCTCCTTCCACCAACGCCGCCACCTGTAGACCCAACACACCAGCTTGAAGCACCGTCACTTCCATCTCCCGCTCCCCAAAAGCCTGTCCAACACAATAAATCGCCTCCCGCTCAACCCAACAAATGCAACAAGACTCCTCCACCCGCACAACGATTTGCCATCCCTCTAATTCGCTCCAAGACAGGCAGACTCATCCTGCCTTCGTCCATGAAACCTGGTAAGTTCACACGTCTATGACCAATTATGCATTTCTGTTCCAATGATGTGCTCGCTTCTTGTACCAGCAGCTCAAGGCATCTACACGCTCATGCTCATGAACCCCAAACAGGATGCCGACGTTACGTCTACCAACTCTTCTAACAATGACTTAACCGACTCCCTGGACCGAGCATCACCTACGGACGTGGACCAGGACAGTCCCGTTCAAAAACTGACCGTGTATTCCAGGGAACAGATGATACCACTCTCCAATTCGAGTCCGTTACCAACGCGGCGGCCTAGAGGCAGACCTCGAAAAACCCAAAGAATCCTGAAAAGTAAAACAAAACCAGAGAAGGACATAATGTTCATCCCGAACAGCCGTAAGAAACAGCCGGCTCAACGCAGGAGAGGGCGGCCTCGCAAGAGCGAGCCCGTAGCAACCTTGGGGGATGCTGTTGGTCATAGGGCAGCGACCTCTGAGGATGCTGTTGGTTGTGGAGCATCGCGGCCGCGCACGCGAGGCTCCTTGGGTAAGGACTTCCCCAGTGCCAAGCGGCAGTCTTGGATAGACATAGAGATGGAGCTGGACCCCGATTCAGACTCTGACTAATAAGAACATTGAACTAGGACCTCAGGCCGTGTTGCTGTGGAACCACACCTGATGTGCCCGTGTTTTGTCTTTTTTTGTGTGTCAGGGTTGCAAAAGGCAGGGACATTTTCAGTACATTTCAAAAGATAGGGATTTTTAAAAAGAATATTCTAAATTGGAAAGCAATTTGGGTCTTTTCAAACAATCAAATTTAAACAAATATCAACATGTTTTGTCATCAGCAGACATCAATGCAAAATTGAGTCAATCTACTTGCCCACACACACGTGAGGGCAAAACTGCTCCATTTGGTTTCTTCCCATCCTAAGTGAGCAGTGATGTACTGTACTGTGTGTGAAACTACTCAAATATTTTTAGCTCGCAGAAAAAAAAAAAAAAAAAATTCGACCATATAATTCATTACTCCAAAATTTTTTAAGTATTTCTATAAAATTTGTTTGCTTGGATTATGCCAAAATGGAAAATTATCAAGAGCCAACCATTAATTTGTCTCCCTACCTCCCTCACCACATATGGTATGTTTCTAACTTGAATTTTTTTCCCCTGGTTTGCGGCTATGGTTGAGGACCTTTATGAATACGCAATGTTGCTCACTAGTCCCAATCAGGTGTTTTGGGTATGTAGACACCGGAGAGCATTAATTGACCTGCTGAATGTAGATTCATTTGTCACGACTTCCACCACCGCTTGTAATTTTTTGTGTGTGTCTTCGTTGTTGAATCAAAAGGCTATGTAAATTACTGCATTTTAACACACGAGAAGGTTTTTAAAAGCCTTTTTTTTGTTTTTTTCTTCTGTTGGCCTGTGGAAATCTTTTTTTTTTCTCAAGAGCACTTTGTCTTTGATGGTAAAGGGTTTCAATTAGTTGACTGCAAACTGTTATCTACCATGTTTTGTAAGTATTAAAAGGACTAATGTGAATGAATTTAATCTTGTATTGTTTTTACTCTACATTTGAATTTTCTTTGCTGTTAATTTGAACCTAAAACAAAATCAAGTTATGTAATTTATTTTTTGACTTTGAATATTTTTTTTAAATGTTTTAGTAAATGCAGCTTTGGGGGCAGAATTTTTATAATTCGCATTCTTGCTGTTGATTAATTCGAAGTATACTGTCTGTATGTTAAAATAGTGCGTAACTAACATCCTCTTTCTCTCTTTTTACCCGGTCTGTGCCTTTAATCCAATCAAGTCAATTAATTAGGCACAAACGCCACCATTGATGTAATCACGAGGCTGGACGCCTGGGGCCGAGGCGACATGCGGGCCTCCGGCTAAACCGCCCTCAAGAGATTAAGCCTCCACATGTCCCGCCAGCAGGAAGGCTGTCCCACTTTGTGAGACGCTCCTTCCTCGCAGTCTGGAAAGGAAATGTTGAACTGATCGTTTTGCAGCGACGACCATCCGAGGGACGCGGGGACACCATGCCTGCCGATGGGCTGACATTCAAGAGCCGCATCAGGAAGCTGCTGAGATCGCCATCGGGCAAACTTGGGAAGGACCGTGGGGACAACCTGGCTAGCAAGGCATGCAAACATTTCCATACTGACTGTTTCTTGCGTGGGTGATGTTTAACATTTATGGTCATGTGTTTATAAAATGTAATGTTTATTTTTTTGCAGGTAACGTTGGAAAAGGTTTTGGGCATCACCGCTTTGGGGAACAGCTGCCTGGCTTGTGACCCCAAAACTGGATTAGTTGCTTATCCTGCAGGGTGAGGGAAAAAAAACAACATTTTTCAACTCAAACCACTTTCTTTGGATTTTATTTTGCATGTACTGACTGATTATTTGTGTAGATGTGTTGTGGTATTGCTGAACCCGAGAAAGAGCAGACAGCAGCACCTCATCAACACGTCAAGGTTGAGCTCGTTTGATTTCAAATGGTGACAGTGTCAAGTCATCACATGATGGATACATCTCATATTCCTCTGCAGGAAGACCATCACGGCTCTGTCCTTCTCACATGATGGCAAATACCTGGTCACAGGCGAGGTGAGATGCATGTCATCTCATTTGCACACTAATGGAACATCCCTGGAGTCTATCCTAGCTGATGTGAGGATGGGAGGCAGGGTACGACCTGGACTAGTTCCAGGCGGCATATAAACAAGCGTTCATGAAAAATGTCAATTATTCACTCATCTTACAATCAACCCATTTATAAAAACAATATTTTGAAATGTGTTTATATAACCACAGCAATACGTCAAACAACATTAATGCTGTGGTTTCATTGAGAAAATCCCTGAAGGATTTAGGTGCTCATGCACAGCCGGTCAATTAAGGATTCTGTGTTCCTAATGGCCCGTTTGAGGATCACCGATTGTCATCTATTGCTTCTGGTAATCTGTCCCAACCGGACAATAAAAGCCGTGGAAGTGGACAGTATGCTGGTTGTCATGAGAGCAGAGCAAAGTTCAATAGCAAGTATTATTCCATTGCATTTTCCTTAGTTGGGGCAATTAGAGAACATAGAAGCATTATGTAGTCATTTGCATAGTTGCAAGGCTTACTTATTGTTTTGCATTGCGGATTACTGATTAGTTCAGATTTCAGGACAGGACATTTCTTCCCATAGCACAGCTAACATAATTAAGGTCATTTTAAGTGTTAAACATACTTTAGTCCTTTTTAACCATCCTTTAGTTGCTTTTAATTCTACTTGAGTTCATTTTATTATTATATACAGTTATATATTTCATAATATAGTTCATTTTCAATCATAATTTAGTTGTCTCAAAACAGGAAGCATTAGCCTAGCGCGATGTCGCTGGGATTGCATCACCTTTGTATGCAAGCCAACTCTTCTGGTGTCCTCCATGCTGGATGACCTCTGTCACCTATTAGCTTTGACCTTGACTTAAAGCGATAGGCGGTGGAAATAGCTCAGTGATCCCTTACAGAGAGAGATGGGAGAGGGTTACAAGTCGTGTAACTGTGTGCAGCCAGAAGATAATCTCTACAACCACCCTTGACATTGAAACCTCAGAATAGAACACCACGGTCTCCATTATGTTTGCTTGCACGCTGGAGTGGAGCTACTTAGATAGCACCACTGTAGTTAAAAAAAAAATACAGGTTTGCCTTAAAAAAAAAAAAAAAAAAAAAGCATTCAAAATTCCGACCGATTCCTTCCACAGAGCGGCCACCTTCCTGCCGTGCGACTGTGGGACGTGTCAGAGCACCGGCAGGTGTCTGAGCTCCAAAAGCACGAATACGGTGTTTCCTGTGTGGCGTTCTCACCCGATGGCAAGCATATCGTCAGCGTGGGCAACCAGCATGACATGATGGTCAACGTCTGGGCTTGGAAAGTAAGTATATGATGACTTGATTTTATACCGTATTAGCACAGAGTCCGTAATACGCTGGTGTTTTTATCGCAGAAGGACGTCGTCGTAGCCGCCAACAAGGTGTCCAGCAAGGTAACGGGCGTATCCTTCGCTGAGGACAGCTCCTACTTTGTCACTGTGGGCAACAGACATGTCAAGTTTTGGTATCTGGACCACTGCAAGGCTAGCAAGGTACTCATTTTAATTGTACATTAATCCATATTTCTCATCCATAAACAACCTGAACGCTAGCATGGTTCGCTTCAGTTGGACATTTATTCACCAACAGCGATTATTTTGTGTTGGCTATAAATTACATGTGAGGGTGCATTTGAAAGGTAATGAGGCAAATCATGGGCTGGTCTTGTTTTAGGCCAGCACCCCGGTGCCTCTGCTGGGCCGTTCGGGTCTGCTGGGCGAGCTGAGGAACAACTTCTTCTGCGACGTAGCCTGCGGACGAGGTCAAAAATCCGACTCTACCTTCTGCGTCACCTTCTCCGGCCTTCTGTGCGAGTTTAACGGCAACAGGATGCTGGATAAGTGGGTGGACCTGCAGGTAAAAAAAATATTTTTGCAAGTGTCGTACGCATTTTACATTGTCTTTCCTTGTTCTGGTGTTGTTCAGACCAGTGTGGCCCAGTCACTGTCTCTTTCCTCGGACCGGATCTTCTGCAGCTGCGCTGACGGAACTGTGCGAGTCTTCAGCCCACTCGACCTGCGTTTTGTCTGCACGCTGCCTCGGCCACACCCCCTCGGAGTTGACGTCGCGTCCGTCACTCAGGCCAGGTGAGGACGTCTGTAAAGAGGAGTTGTGTGTCTCATGCACTTCAACTGTCTTCCTGTCCGTCTCTCCTTCCAGTCATTTACTTTGCAGCCGAACAGACGCCCGATACCCGGACGCTATGGCCGTAACCTACGACCCCGTCAGCCGCTGGCTAAGCTGCGTGTACGCAGATCACAGCGTGTTCGTTTGGGACGTCGCCGACCTCACACGTGTGGCTAAAGTCCACTCGGCCCTCTTCCACGCAGCTTGTGTCTGGGACCTGGAGGTAAGCAAACCTGCATTCTGTCAGGAAGAAAAAGGAAAATAAATCCTTATTTGTTAAGAAATTCCATCCATCCATTTTCTGAACCGCTTAGTCCCCACGGGGGTCGCGGGCGTGCTGGAGCCTATCCCAGCCGTCATCGGGCAGTAGGCGGGGGACACCCTGAACTGGTTGCCAGCCAATCGCAGGGCACACAGAGACAGACAACCAATCGCACTCGCACTCACACCTAGGGACAATTTGGAGTCTTCAATCGGCCTACCAAGCATGTTTTTGGAATGTGGGAGGAAACTGGAGTGCCCGGAGAAAACCCACGCGGGCCCGGGGAGAACATGCAAACTCCACACAGGGAGGGCTGGAGGTGGAATCGAACCCGCACCCTCCTAACTGTGAGGCGGACGTGCTACCCAGTGCCCCACCGAGCCGCCATTTGTTAAGAAATTGTTTATAAAAATATATATTTATAGAAAGAGAACAAATGAATCTGCAATAATACATATACTGTGTTCACATGATCATATTCTGAGCTAATTCTTCTCAGATGTTTCCGGATATTCCTGAGGAGACGGCTGCTAGTCTGTGGCCTGGCACGTTCCTCAGCTGCTCATCCGACAGCACCATCAGACTTTGGCATGTAGACGAGCGCAGCCGTGTTCATTCTCGGAACATCCTCAGCTCCGTCAGTTTGACTACACCAAAATCAAACACTTATACAATAAATACAGTGATTAAAAAAATGTTGTTGCGGTCACAGGACCTCCTCAAGATCATCTACACAAGCGCAAGCATGGCCGCCTTGCAGGAAGCAGAAAATCTGACCAACCCGGATGGACCAGCAGCGGAAAGCAGGGCGGTGGTCCGCACCATCTGCCTCAGCCCGGACGGAAAACATTTGGCGTCCGGCGATCGCAATGGAATGCTCAGGTACAATTACAAAAATGTTTCTGAAATGGATGTATTTCAATGCCGATACGGTCGATAAAGTCTGGTTTTGTGTTTGCTGTTCAGAATCCACAACCTCAGCAGCATGGAGGAGATTCTTAAAGTGGAAGCTCACGATGCCGAAATCCTCTGCTTGGAATACAGCAAACCAAAAACAGGTCAGCTATTTGCTTCCTTCCCTGATACACAAATAAGCTGGCTCATGCATCATATTAAATCATTTGGGTCCCATGTAGGTCTGCAGTTTCTAGCCACGGCAAGCAGAGATCGTCTGATTCACGTCCTGGACGCCGCAGCCGACTACGGCCTTGTGCAAACGCTGGATGAGCACTCGTCCTCCATCACGGCCGTACGCTTTGCCGGTGAGTCACCGGAGACCTTCTTGTTCACTTGCGTACTGCCTCTTTAAATAATACATGGCTATTGACTGTGTGGGCCCTAGTCTTACTTTATGAGCAAAAGTATTGGGACATGTGGACAGGAGAATTAACTCCATTATTTACATTTAAATTTTTTTCTCCCATTTTCACTCAACAGCCGTTGATGCTAAAGTGAGGTTGATCAGTTGCGGGGCAGATAAAAGCATCTACTTCCGTACCGCTCACACGGTAAGTACACGCAAACACATACACGTGCCTCACCTGCAGGGGGTCTTAAATCTGTTGTAAGTAGCTTAGCATAACATGTAGAGCAGCAAGCCCTTTCCAATCAGGGTCCATTTTTCTTCACATTCATTCATTCTTTGCACACTGTGTGAACGTTAACTTTTATGGAGCGTGCTAAACAACCGCTTGTTAGTCGCCACTAAGATTTATAGAGCTCTCCGCACAGCCTAAGCCAGCATCCTTATAATCACACAGCACGCTTAATGAGTGCCAGCACTGTTTTGAACATTTGTCAACAGACATAAGAGCTCCCCATTAAAATCACAAGGGAGGCAAACAAGCACTGTAAAATTACGGGCAAAATGACTCTTGTCTTTTATATGACATGAATGAAAAATAAAAGCATACTGTACTTTTTTTTTTCTCCCTTGCATCTTATAATTTACATTTCAGAGCGACAGCAGAACAGAGTTCAGGCGTTCTCACCACACTGTGAGAAAAACCACACTGTACGACATGGCCGTGGACCCCAGCTGCAAGCACGCGGCGGTGGGCTGCCAGGACCGCTGCATCAGGTGTGTGTGTGTGTGTATCTCATTCAAAGTGGCACCTGGAAACTTCAAGGCCTTGTATTGTCGCATCAACAGGATTTTTAACGTCAACAATGGCAAGCAGAAGAAACTGTACAAGGGGTCACTCAGTGACGACGGCAGCCTGCTCAGGGTGAGTAAGGCTGCTGGTCATTTACTTACCTGTGCAGGGGTGCCTAATTAAATGGCGTGTGTTTTTCAGGTTCAAATTGATCCGTCGGGTCAGTATGTGGCTGCCAGCTGCTCCAACAAAAACATCAGCATCTTTGACTTTCATACCGGAGAGTGTGTCGCCACAATGTTTGGGCATTCAGGTAATAAATACTTACACACACGCGCAAATAGCTGAAGATAAGCAGCCTCTCTATTGTGTGTTTCAGAAATTGTGACCAGTTTGAGGTTTACCAACGATTGCAAGCATTTGATCAGCGTGTCAGGGGACAGGTGAGGACTTAATTTCAGTCCACATGGGACACATCAGGTTATACAATGACATCCACTAATGCATTGTGCTTGTTTCCACAACATAGTTGCATATTTGTATGGCGTCTGACTCCAGAGTTGACCATCAGCATGCGACAGAAGCTCTTTCAGCTCCAACAGCCTTTCAAGAGCTCCGCCTTCAGGTGACACCTGCATTCTCCTTGGCCTTCCTCCTTCCGGAAAACTATTTTGTTGATTTCATTTGTGACAATTAACAGCAGGCGAGAGGCACACAGCGCTCCCGCTTTGGTGGGCCTCTCCTCAGACAGCGAGCGAGATGACGAGGATGCCGCCGCCCACCGAGACTCCGACAACTCAAGCAACAACACGTCCACCGACAGTAGCCACGGAGAAGAAGATGCTGGCGCCTCGGAAGATGCACCTGACTGGGAGCCAGCAAAAGTAAGTGGCAGACATTTTAGCTATATTTCAGATTGTAATAAGAATGACATGTTTGGCTTGCTTTAAAGTTGAAGTCTTCGTTCCCTCCATGTTGTTTCCAGCCTGCCGTACCCCTGCCGGTTGTCAGTCGCCGTCCTCGCCGTCGCTGGTCTCGTCGTAGGGGCTCTCTGGAGCAGAAGGTCAAGTCCATGTTGGACCTTAGGCAGCTGGACACCTTCACTCCCAACGAAGCTACCAACACTGATGCACGCAGCAGCACTCCCAACCTCCATGAGCCTGCCCTGACCTCGGACCGTCCCGACAAGAACCTCTTACATCAGCCTATCGTGCGCTGTGATTGGCTGTCATCTGGAGGGGTGGAGAGTTCTGAGAGGGTGGGGCTGAGCCGGGAGGACAACAAAGATGATGGAGCTCTACAAGATAGGTACAATCATCTTTGTACAGCATCTCACAGTTTTTTCAGTCTTACAATTTTTCCATCCTTTCCCTTCAGTGATAAAACAGCGACGGATTCGCTTCACAGGAAGTGTCAGGTGCTCAACCAGAGCCAGGACAGCTACAGCCCGGACAGCGCCTGCTCGATGGGCTACGACAGCCGAGGAACCAGTCCTGATGGCATCCTAGATGGTAAGACTTATGTAAAATCATGGTAAATATTGATATATATTGAAATATTGATATTGCAACAGAGTCCGCAGACAACACCTCCCTGAGCTTGGACAGCTCGGACGATGAGGAGGAAGAAGAAACGTTAGCAAAGACTAACGTGGCCATTGTGGACAAGGCCGGAAGAGAAGACTTCCTCAGGAAGAACTTTGAGACGCTGGGGGACACCTGCAGCGCAGGTAGAACGATCTCAGTGATTATTTTATGCATTTTCTGTAGCACATTGTGTGATTAAGTTGTCGTGCAACTTGCAGTCGAGCCGAGCAGAGCCCCGAGGCTCAGCATGTCCTCACGCTTCCTAGCCAGAGGACATCACAACCGGTACGTGTCATAAATTTGTCAAAAGTGAAAAAACTAGCACCATGAATTTACTGAACATTCCACTTGATTTTTATGTGTGCAGGGGAGGTTCTCTGTTTTCCAAATTACAGGCAAAGGAAACAGACGGCAACTTCTCCCACAAGCCCCCTGTGTCCAAAGTGCGCCCCTTGATGGAAAACGGGCAAAGCAGAACCCCGGGGAACAAGAGTCCTGTGTCCCCTAGCGCCACCCAGGGGCCAAGGTAAGATGCTACGAGACACCGACGAGAAAAGTAGCATTTACAACTGCTTTGTGCTAATTTTTTTTGTCTCACTAGGATCATCACAGCTTCCACAGTCATCCCAAGACCCCAGAAAAAAAACACAATGGGGTCTCACATTTGGAGGTTTTCCACACCGCCGTCCAAACCTTCATTACCCGACAGAACTACCAGACTGCATAAGTCCCTGTCAGTCCAGAACCTCACCGTCACCTGTATGTTCCTTTTCCACTGCAATCCCTCAAGAAATGTCCATAATTTCTTAATTTCTCAATTTCTTCCTCCCCTAGCGCCGCGCTCTCCACTGCCCTCTAGTGAGCATAGGGAGTGGTGCAAGAGACCCCAATATCTCCTCCTGGACCAAGACCCTCTCAAGGCCTCATCCTCGTGCGTCTCCTCACCCTCGCCGGGCTCACCGCAGTCTCCTCACTCCTACATGAGCCCCACAGCGAGCTCCATAGCCAAAAGCAGCCGCTCGTCATCCGTGGGCGAGGGCGTCCACCCTGGCCTCGACCTGTCCCCCTTCCCCAAGGCCCGGAGGTCCTGGGGGGATCTGGATGTCGCAGAGACACCTTGGCATCCCCTCGCTTCCGTTTCTCCAACGCGCACTCGCATCCCACAGCCCAAGCAGCCTCTCAGCCCTCGACGCAGCCTCTGCTTGGAACTGAAAGCCACTTCCACTGTGGGACCGACCTGTGATGTCACATCCTACACAGGTAAAGCTACATTTACACCACAGGTGTCAAAGTCAAGGCCCGGGGACCAGATACGGCCCGCCTCATCATTTTATGTGGCCCGCGAAGACAAATTGTGCATCAAATTCGTGTGTCATTACTAGAATTGCAAATTGTCTTCACTTTTAATATCTTTTTTTAAATATTTGACCAGTTTTTACTCGTCTGATTTGAAAACTAGTTATTTGTCAGTTTGTTTTGTAGCTTTTACTGTGTATAATGTGAGGTGCTTATACATTTATTTGGGTTGATATTCATAATGGCCCTCCGAAAGAAGTTATGACTACAATGCAGCCCGTGAAAAATATGAGTTTGACACTATATTTTTGCATACATCATGGAGAATGTGGAGAGGTGCAAAATAGCCTACAAATTTGGACAGAGACATTCTGTAAATGTGGCATAAGATAACATGATTATCACCATGTTTATTCCTGTTTTTTAATTCTATGTTCATCTTCCATCTGCAAGGTACAGCAGAGAATAACATAGTGTCCACGTCTGAAAGGTGATTATGACAAAATGCTCTTGCGAAGGCATTGCCTCACCAAGTGTTTCCACAATAATTTGTTTTTTAATCTTGCATCATTATATTCCTCCAGAAAGCAAGATGTCGGCCCGCCGTCTGAAGCCCTCCCCCTGGTGGCTGAACATCCTCTCCCACATCCAGGTGGTCCTCCTCCTACCGACCTTTCATTTCCTACCACTTCTTTTCCTTTCCTTCTACCTCCTACTCCTCCTCTTCCTTTTCGTCGTCACTCTGCTTCACGCTGGCCACCGCTGGCTTGCGTGTCTCCGTCACCGGTCGCCTCCTGTCAGTGCCACGCCGGTGAGTGTACTTGCTATGCAGGCACCAATTGCTCTGAGGACAATTTTTCACTTTTTCACATCAGTGTGCGCAGACGTGGCTTGAAAATGTGTGTGTCACTATCATCTTTTTTTTTTTTTTTTAATTGCATTTTTATTTGTGCTTACACTCCAGGTAATTCCATTACTTTGGACATGTGCAAGCAGGCTGCGAGTGAACTTCATTGCAGTCTGAGGCGAACCGTCACGCTGTACGCAGAGGTCAGTGCGTGTTCATATGGTGGTGCCTTGAGAGAATTTTTCAAGATGTGAGCCCTCTTATTGGCCCACCTGTTATGCTAATTTGTTTTTTAATAATTCTGGTGAACTACAATTAATTTTTAATTGGTAAATTGTCATTAATTCTTTATTATTACTTTTGTCCAGTTCAAGTTATTTCTGTAGGGTTTCCTTTCAATTTTGTCCACGTGTGTACATCAGGTTCTCCAGCGCCCTCCAGAGTGCGGAGAAGAAGCTCGTCGGGAGATGGTGAAGGTTTTGTCCGGAGCGTTGACGTCTGCCAAGGTTGAGCTGGACCCGCTGCCGAGCTGCTGGCCCTCCAATGCCAAAAGTGAAGGTGACAAAGCTTTGGCGCTATTAGAACAATACGCAGAGCTTCTGCTAAAGTCGGTTGAGAAGAAGCTGGACAGCAAGATGTGAAACAGGAAGCCCAGCATGCTTTTTTTTTTTTTAATAGGACTCAAGCAGTTGGCCTTATTTACTACAAGACAATTGTTGCCTTAGCTCTCTTTTGCCTGTTTTCTACATACGCAACTGGGAGGGACATAAAGTACCATGCACTTCCTAAACAGATTTATGACAAAAAAAATTTCATTTTGAATATAAACAAAATATGTCAGTCCGCGAATAGTGAATATGTTCGTATAAAAATGCCCATTGAAATGCTTTGGGAAATTTTGGGGGGAAAAAACCCCAAAAGACTAACAAAAAGAATTTGTGTTTTCAATTATACTTTTAAGATTACATCAAATGTCTTTTAATCGTCTCGTATGTTTAACCATGGCAGCACTTCTGCCTCAGGGTTCTAAGCTAAGGTTGGGGGTTCAAATCCGGGCTATGGCCGCCTTGTGTGTATGTTTTACCTGAAATGAAAAATGGATGGATGGATGGAGGACTGTTCATAATAAAGACAAAAATATAGAAATGAGGAACAAATTGTGATGATATTACAAAGTCAACATTCTGTTTGAAGCCATTTATTTGTTAATAGAAAAGGTATACAATAAATTCACGCGGTAGATTGCACACATTGAAAACCAAGCAGTGCTGATTATATGTTATATTTGATACTATTAGTGTGCGCTTATTATTGAAGGCACGTGTATTGTCACACTTATGAAAATATCATGTTACGTTCATTCATCGACGACTTTGGCAGGCGGTCCTAGGGAAGCGTCTCCACGTTGACATAAGTGAGGATGACGTCGTGCAGGATGTTGATTCTGTTGATCTGGTTGAGCTCGCGAACGCGGTGGCGGAATTCGAACAACGGAATGTTGTTGACTGCCACGCGGAATGACTCTTGCGTGCACAAGATCTTCATCTGAAACGCACATTGAAGCGAATCAGTTGGGATTTTACTTTGTTGAAGACTCTAGATTGTCTTTAGTGTTTTCTCAAAAACGGACGTAGGCCTATATCAGGTTATTGAAAAAGTTGTCGTTGTTGATTTTGGCGCTCCCATTGTATTGCGTCAGTGTTTTGTTTTGGTTAGTGAAACTATTGAGCAACAACACGAGACCGCGACTGACCTCCAGGAGTCTCCCCATGGGTCGGCACTTCCCTGATCTAGGACCAGCTTTGCCAAACGCCTTTCCAACCCTTTCCACCTTTTCAGCCAAACGTTAGCCTGACATTCAACCCGAGGAGAGGCCACCTGGAGTCAGTCAAGGGCGTCATGTGTAGCATCAATTTAGTTTCGGAACCCATGTCCGGACCGGGTAGTGGTGTTGCAACGCTTCCTGTCGCTCACCTCAAAGGGGCTCCCCTGGGCAAAGGGAAAGGGTCCCTTCAGGTCCCTCTCCTCGGGACCCCAACGCTCGCCCAACTTGTGGTTACGCACTAACACCTGCTTGCCCCCCTCGCTGAAGCGAGGGTTGATGTGAAAGGCGATGTCGTTGCCTCGCAGGAAATTTACGGTGAACCTAAGGAAATATTGATAGCCATGATAGCTGAAAATCAACCTGAAAATTCTTGGGTGAGGAAGGTACAATAATGCTGTAACTGCAGTAATCTGCTTCTGGACTACTTACATTTTAGCATTAGGTTTGATCTGGCCCAAAATGGTCATCATCATCTTGTCATACACACCTCGGGCCAGGTTGAGGTTGTAAGGTACGCTCTAAATGAATCAAGAATAAAAGTGTTATTATGAAAGACACTTGTGATATTTTTGTTGGTTGTTACGTACTAGTGGTCCCGATGTTGGCGGCAGCCAGTGTTGTGGCACCAAGGCCGGATTCTGTCCTGGCCATCCTGGCTGCCCGGGGTTGTAAGGCCAACCAGGATGGGCAACCCATCCTGGCAAAGATGGCTGGAGGCTCGGAACTGGAGCATGAGCAGGGGCGGAAACGGAAGCAGGTGCTGGGACAGGAACTGGAGACGCAGCCGGGACCTGAAAAGGTACCTGAGCCTGAACTGGTGGCTGGGGAGGCTGAGCCGGCTGGGCAGGCGGGGCAGGCTGGTACTGGCCCGGCCAACAAGGGTGGCACATTTGACTTTGAGTCGGAGCCATGGTTGGAGCTGGGACCATGTTTGCAGTTGGGGCAGGGGAGGGTGTCAGGACCTGAGGCGGTACTGGAAGAGGAGTGGGCCCAGATACCGGTAACGGTTGAGTCCCCAACCAGCAGGGAGTGTTAGGCTGCCCGGTCCAGCACGGTGCAGGTTGGGGGGCCTGAAACAACAAATACGTCCAGGCAAGGTTCTCTGTTAAATGTTTTCCCACTTTAATTTGGGTTACCTCTGCCAGGGTTTGTTTGATAGACTCGACAACATATTACCTGTTGGGTTGGCTGGACCTGCTGGTTGGGTGGGATCTGCTGGACTTGCTGGGTGGTCTGTGCAGGCCACATGGGGAAGGCGGTCCCGGGCGTCTGGCTGGGCCAAAGGGTGCTAGTCTGTGGGGCAGAACCAGGCGGGCAGCTGCCACACAGAACATCAGCATGCTGAAGGGGGGAAGGAGGAGGAGAGGGTGGAGGGTCGGGGGCCAGGATCGAGATACGAGGCAAAGAGAGGGTTGACAGGATGGAGGACACCAACTTGACGGTGCGACATCAACACAAGCGTCGACATTCATATTAAGATGCGGAAAATAAGCAAATGTTCTTACCTGTGCTTGAATCTGACAATGTGGGGGACTACTTACATCCATGCTTCCTGGGAAAATTGCAGAAATTGTTAGGTCCACCGAAGAATAAATTGACTCAAATGTACGTACTAGGTGCTGTCCCATCCATGTGATTTACAGATGAGCTCACCTAATTCCACAAATTGTTTAAATGTTGCAAACGATGCCTTCAGGAGGGTCACGCAGATGACACAGACGATCATTGAGTGTGACAACAAGTCAACAATTTTGAGTGTCCTGACTTCAGCACATTGTTTGCTCTTGTGACTAACTAATTGAATTAGAGGTCAAGTATGCACGTATAAAGTCAAAATATAGAGATTACACATTACACTAGTTGGCCTTAAAAATCTACCAAAATCATCATTTAAAAAAAAACTTTTTTAAATACTAAAATATAATTATTACACTTTCTTTTGTTTTACCTGTTCAAAAAAACTAAATTGGTAAAACAGTTAATTTTCTTGCAGACAAACTTATTTAAACGACAGAACAAATGTAATTTTAATTGTATTTATTATTTATGTTTAATATAGTTTGCAGTGCTTGTCAGCTGTACCAGAGGCAACTTTTTCAAATATTTCAACCCTAAAGAAATAAGGTAAGCAGAAAAAACTCCGATTCAGTCATTTTAACCATATTATTTGTATAAAATGACTATATTTTAATAACCCTTGTCATTCACCATCCTGGTCTAAACATAATTAATTGATAGTAAGTTATAAACGCTTACCTGTGGTGTTTGGAGGTGCTGGCAGGCTGCAGTGCTGTGCTGTTTACGTCAATGAGTTGGTGAATAGCAATCAGGCAGGCAGACAGAAACAATGAAGTCCACTTTTATATATGTACACCAAAATTTGCTCACTCACTGGACACGCCTCTTCAGCAAAACACATGAACCCAATACATGGGTTCCTTTCCATTTTAAATGTTAATTATGTGTTGTATTTATTACCTCTACCGTGATTTGTTTATTGTTGTGCAACTTGCAGTCTACACTTTATATCACGGTAGTTTTCTTTGTATCTTTAATGCCAGTATTTTTGTGTATTTGTGTGATTTTTTTTTGGTATGAAAACTACATACATAGTCATACACGGAAAGATGATTTTTAAATTTCCATTAATCTAACTACAGAATTTTATACATACAAATATTTTCAAAAACCTTTATTTTATGCAAACCTAATTTTATTTTTTGTATTGGTCTTTGGTGTTTTATTGCGCCCATAAAAAGGTCTGCACTGCATAACTTACAAAGATTATAATAACTTTAACTACAAACAAAAGAAAAAATATCATTTACTTAATCTTTGCAGTGCAGTTTTATTTATTTTTTTGTCCTTTCTGTCATTTAATTGTCACAGGTCACAGTATGGTGCTACAGTTGGCATGGCAACAACTTAACTAACATACAACAAAATGTAACATGTATCAATGAAACAAGCTCTTCCATAGACGATGCAATAAATCTCCACGGCAACCAAACGACAAATAACTCTCAGTGGATATAACAATGCAAGTGGGTTGTTTTCTGGCATCCTTATTGGATTAGCTAACATGCTAACTAAAGAATTTCATAAATAACAGAAAATCTTGGAATACTTCGATTTAATGCATACTGGGTGAACTTTAGAATAAAAACAAGAAGAGGTATCGTGTAATTGATGGAACAATGAACATTGTCAAATGTAAACTGCAGTTAAATAAATAAATGAATAAATAAAACTTTTTGGAATAGAATCACTAAATAAAAGCGAAATACAAAATATTAAATAGGTCATGTAAATGTACATTAAATTTGGTTTAAAAATAATTGTAAAACAAACCAATAATGTTCATCATTCTGACAAAGCGTTTTTATGGTTGCTAATTATCCTCGGTTATTTTTTTTTAAAACATGTTTTGGGGGATTTTATTGATGTCGGATAAAATAGCACTACAGTGACGTCACTTGTTTGCGATTGGTTGTATCTGTTGTCTCAGCACGTTCCGTTTTAACCGCGCTCTCATAATACACCACTAAGTGGCGCTGTCATCATTTACATGACGTCACACAACCACAGCACTGTACTTAAAGGACGCTTTCTGTCGTTTTCTTACACTCCACTTTGAGCCAACAGTCATGTTAAAGATGGATTCTTACAGTTCCTTTGCGTCGATTTGCATGATTTAGGGATACCAATGCTCAACCTGCAAAAAAAGGTGCATGGTAATTACCAGTGACGTCAGCACTAAATACAGTTAGCGTCGCTAATGTAATTGCAAAGGGGCGTTAGTTAGCATCGCGCTAACATGAGCATGACAAGTGCAGGTGACGAAATGGTGCAAAGAACCAGCGTTTGCACTTAGGGAAGGAGGCTTAGAGTGACTGTGAGGGTGAGCATTTTTCCCTAGGCTGAGACAGGTGCTCCTCGGCTTGTTACTCCGGTACCCTCCGCTCATTCGCTCCTCCAAGCGGCCCGGATGTGGCGCACAGGAGTAGAGCAGCTCCCGAGACCCAACATGGCGCCACTGGCTCACACGTAACGTTACCCACCGCTGCTCTCCCCGCATTCGAATAGAAGAGAACCGGACAAAGCGACGGGACATGTGAGCTCTTCCACCCCGGCGACGAACAGGTGAGTGCCGGTGTGTGTTTGGATTCCATTTTGTGCGACGATGCAACTGTAGTGAATGGTAGCTTGGTGGTGGAGGAAAGGGGGGAAAGCGAACGCTCGCCCGCGGGAAAGACGAAGCTCTCCACGGCTTAATTTGTCCGAACAATCGGGGTTTGACCTAGCTCGGACCGGGGAGTGGAGCCGCCTTCATGCGGGAAGGCAGCTGTCATTTGTGGGGCCAGAGCGTGTGTTGTCATGGCTGTCAGCTCAATCGCCGTGTAGCGGCCGCTGTCCTTGGTAGTGAAGCGGGTGGGCATAACACACACCCCATTCTGGATGAGGAATGCGTGTTTTTGCAGCATTTTGCATGCATTCTGCTTGCTCCTATCGAATGCATTGCATATAATCTGCTTTAGCTTCCTTTGAGCTATTTTCCACTTGTGTCATGGCCACATCCCTCCCAGGTTGCTGGTGCACTAATGCATTTCTGCAAGACTAGTACTGTATGACAAGCAGCCTTCACAGCGTGTTAATGTAGGGCAGGTAAATAAAGGGCAGTACATGGCTGCTTTTCAAGTTCACTGTGGTCGTGGGATTAGAATAAGTGTAGTGGAGAGGAAAATTAAAAAGTGTTGATCTTGCTGGGGTCCCCCCCCCCCCCCCCTCCCCTGCTTGCTAAGCTCATAATCGCCCCCGGCGCCAACAACGTCCAAATGGAGGTAATAATAACTTACCACCTCGTACACAACACCTCAAGTGCCGATGGGACCTGCCAATTGTTTGATTTTGGCCTTTATTTGTGGCATTGGTGTGCGACCTTGTGTTTCCTCAGAGCGGAAAGAGTGGTTTCTGAAAATTGGAGCTAGAGTATTTCCTCAAATAGCAGATGTCGCTCTTATTGACATCAGGTTTTTCATTCCATGTAAAACAAAAGCCTCCCTCAGGTAGACTGCTGTTTGAAAAAAAAAAAATCACTGTTTAATTTTGCTGGTCTTATATGAAGTTGTTTGTCTTGGTTGAAGTCTTTTGAGTGTTCACAACAGTAACTTGACAAAATTCCATAAGTGTGGCATAAACACAAGTCAATAATCAGATTACAACAAAGATGCAAACAAATCAGTGGCTTCAGCTTTTCATGTTTCATGAATCACCATTAGATTATTTTTCCAAAATCATTTCGCCCTCCTATAAAGACCCATTCAGCCACAATGTTTGTTTTTGTGTTTTAATGAGATGAAACAACATTGATTGTGTCAAACAGACATATTGATGGAAGCTCACACACGACGCCAGCCTGCCGCCCCCTCATTGACCATAAATTTGGGTGTGACATATGGCGCCGTTTAATCAACGTAACATGATACGCTCGTTAAACCTGGTAGCGCACACGCCCGCTCCTCCGGTGCTCGCTAATGACCATTAACTACATTCCAAGTCCTTCTATCATGCCTAGTCCTAGTTATTGTGTTTATCTCAATATTACACTTTTCTGAAAAAAATAAGGACAGTTCTAAGTGGGCCCCAAACTTTGACACAGTAGGGTGACTGCCTCTTGGTAGCGGAGTCCATGCGTGTTCTCTTCTCACTGCAGATTTACATACTAATCAAAAGCTCCAGGGAATGCCACAGCCTACATCACTAATGTGGATCATAACCAATGTTCAACCCATCATATTCTGTACATTTTTTTCCCTCCATCTATTTTGGATGTCCTTGGTTACTCACACTAAATTACATAAGACGGAGTCACACGGCGAATAATTTAACCAGGAGGAGGAAGTTATGCGTGCCGCTGTCCCTGCTGCCGTTATATCATCCGTAGCGGCATCTTTATGCTCGAGTGCTTACCTGTGACAGTTGCAAAAAGCCAGCTTTTTTTCTTTCTTTCTTTTTTTTCTTACCTGGCAGCCTTGTACTGTTTTTTATTTTGCAAATTAGGCTTCAACCTTTACAAATGACACTTGGAAAGGCCACAGATAGCCTGGTGAGGCAGATGAGGATAAGGGAGCTCGTAAGAACTGAGGAGGAAGATGAGATGATGGCAGGACAGGCGACAATGTATCCATTCAGGTTTGCATTTGGGGCTTGCTTACTTTTATATTGGTTACAGTGCAATGTTAGCATGCTAGTGCTAATTGCAATGTATGATAATCTGAGTGGAAGCCATTTAAAAATGTTCAGTTTTTCCATCATCGTACCTCAAGAGAATGCTAATGTCAAGGCAATTTTCATCAGTGCACACAGTCAGAAACACACACACACGCGCGCGCACACACACACAGAAATATTGAAGCTCTATAGAATTAGAGACACGTAACCTAAATCCTCTTCACATTTCTCTGCTCAATGAGGCTGTTCTACTTCTTCTGGCAATGTGTGTGTATTTGTTGCTGAGGAGGCCCAGTGAAGCCTGAACATCCAGCTTTGCCTTGGGGGCCTCAGAGCGCCGCATCTGCCTCAGCTGCCTGACTCGCCTGACCCTTCAGGCTGAAGCAGCTAGCTGTTTTAAATTATTTATTTATTTATTAGCTGGTGAATTGTGCAGTGTTAGCAGGCTGCTTTCTCGTATTTCTCGTAGGCAGAATTGACCATTCCTAGCCAGTATTGTAGTTTATTTATTTATTTATTTTCTTAAATTGTATATTTTCTGTATGTGGGATTTAGTCAGCCAGTGAATTGCGCAGCCTCGTCCCCATTTGGTTTCATGTGCACGGACTCTAACACGCCTAATTCCAGTTTAATCGCCTTTTAAAGCGATACCTGTTTGGAACGGGCCGGGGCAAGAAAGCCAATTGCTTTGGTGTCTGCTCCTTCAATCACTTTCTGTCGCTTTATTAACACTAACAAAGGCCAGTTTAAATTACCCGTGTATGTATTAAATGCATTGGGCTCAACTGAGCCCGCTGGTCATTAGACTTAGTCATTACCGCCGCAATTAGTCCGACTTTGGATGAATATGTAGAATGCTTTAGGCACACGCCTACTTTGTAAACAATTACAGTGCAGCTCTGGCGAGGTGACAACTAGTTTGTCTGCTTTGTTAATTTCCTAAGAAGATCAAATAGCAATATTGTACTTCCCCAAAAGAAAAGATTCAAGTTGTTACATACTATTAAATATGATTTATTATTGTATACATTAGACCTTAATCTGATTGTACTCTATACATTTATTTGAGAATCTTTCATTTATTAGAAAAATTCACTGGTGTTGCACTCTCCTAAAAATAAGATTGAAGCTGTTTTTTTTAACAGTAAATTAATTTGTTTATATTTCACCTATAATTTAAAAAAAAGGTACTGGTGTGTACTGAACTGTGATTGTTCCTTGTAGCGTTACACCCACGAATAGATATTTTGTGTATTTGTTCTCAGGAAATTCATTTAATGGCTCTTTGGGACTAGTAAATTGATTGCTACATGAGTTCAGCACGATAAAACAGACCCCAGGTCAGCGTCTTTATGTTCCGCTCGACAAAGCGTAATACGAGTGCAATGTAGGCCTTAAAAAAAATCAAATTTCCTTGTTTTGCTCACAGTGGGAATTGGAGTGAGGAGGAAGAGATGCGTGATGAAGATTTACGCACCCTGAAGGAATCTCAGCGCAGATGCAGTTTTGTTCTGTGATTTGAGATCAGTCAGGTGGAATTGCATCAAAGCAAACTTGAATAAGGAGATTCATTATGGCTCTGCGTGATTCATATTATCTTCTCTGCAACCATGTTCTTGTGCTCCCGTCTGCAGCCAAAGAGCTGTCATCTGGCCTAAATATAGCCTGGAAGCTGGACCATCACATAGATAAGCACATGTGTGTGTGTGTATATGTGTCATGACACTTTGAACATCTTAACATATACCGACAAAACCTCAGGCAGTCTCATTTGAGACGCTTACACGCTGTAGTGACTTTGCGCAGCATCCGCCGCCGGGTAGGGCGCAGGGACGACAATGGCACGATGTGACTGTATTTGGAACTGGTTGCTAAGCAACTGAACAGGAAGTAGCCTGGTTCCTCTTCACCAGTTTGGCAAAATCTTGGCCTTGCAATTTTAAACTTAGACGTCTAAATCTCGCCATTTGCACTTTGAAATCCCTCCTATTGAATTCGCCGAGGTGATGCATAATTTAAAAAATTTCAATACGGGTCACCCACTGACTCGACGTTGCGTTGTTGTACTGCACCAACACATGCACAATAAGTGGGTTAGTTGACAGAACACTGTGCTGTGTCAAGTGCAGTGTGAAAAAGCTCTTAGCCTCCTTTTTTTTTCCATGTTTGATCTTCAGTGTGAACACGCAAACTTTCTGTATGCACGCCCGAGAGCAGATTATAGCCTGGAGACCTTGTGATGTCAGTTGCTAATAACGTAGCACAAAACGTTAGCGCAGATGCGGTTGCCGAATAGATGAAAGCGGTTATCCAGTAACGCAGCTGTGCCCTCTTTGATGCTCGAGCATGAAACAGCAGGAAATGAGCGCAGCTAAGGGACGGCAGTACACAAAAAAAAAAAAAAAACATGCACGCCGACGTGCGTGGCATGTTAGTAGCACTCTGTAACTGGCAGCTGCACGCTAATCAAACCCATTACATTGATTGCTAGCGTTGTCTCTCTGTGTTTCTCTCTCTCTCACGCTATCAGCACATAGTACAAAAGAGCTAATTTCTCTCATAACAGTAGCATTAGCTTGACAGTGTAGATAAGCATGAGTTTACAGGACAGAAGCTGTAAAGAGGGTCTGCAAACTTCCACCATAGCCTCTTCTTGCTCCTCAATTAGGATTTGCACAGGCAACCACGTAGGGACACCGTTACCACTACAATGCTAATCCTGATGTATTATCTCGGCGCATCGTTCATGTGAAGTCATGTGGACCGGTATGAGTCTGCCGCCCTGATGAGAACATCTATGCTGGAAACCTCAGGCCGGCAGGTCACACTGGGTCGGTCGCCTCAGAGTAATACTCGCTATTGCAACATTCAGCATCAAGAGAGGCTCATGGATTAAAAATGACTACATAGCTGAAATTGGTTAGCTTAAAGCTTTTTACTGATTGACGAGAATTGCGACTTTTTTTTCCCCGTAGATCATCATGGATGCTACTACGCCTGACCCGGTCGTCTTAAAACCCGAGAAGCAGTAGTAAGATGTTTTAGTGGCTTCCAGAGTACTCTTTTATGACGGGCATGTCCTCAAGTGATGCTCTTTCCTGCCACGTGATGAATAATGTACATCAGTTCACAATGCTTCCTAAAATAACTCTGGAAATAAGTCACGAGAGCAGACGCACACCCCGAACACCACTTTGTCTTCATCCTCAAAATGTCAAGTCCAGTCCAAACTGGACGTCAAACTAGCTTGTCTCTTCCAGGTTCGTCAAGCCGTCAAATCGGAAGCAGCGGAGGGCCACCGGAGCAAAGCGCAGCCGGAGTACGAACAGGCAGTGGCCTTGGAGTGCCCTTTGAAGGTAGACAGCTCTCTGCTCACTTCCCACACCACTTGTGTCATAAATATTTCCTTCCGCAAGCTCTTGTGCTTGGAGGATTAAAAGCGTCTTTTCTCACAAAGAAACATACACTTTAACCTCAAGTGTTACTTTGAAGCGACGCTAAAGCTTATGTAGCATAGAGTCGCTGGCTTATTGGCTAGTAGAATCACGGGGAATGCTAAGCTACCTCATTTGCAATTAAGCATTACTTTCAGTCATCTTGTCAGTCTCATTCAAACGAACAATGTATAATGAGTGATTTTCCGCTGAATATTTGCTACAGTTTGCTCGGAGCAGAACTGAAGCCTCGCAGCTCCAGGCTTCAGGATTACCACAATCGCGTCTGCTCAAGATGGCAGTAATGTAGGTCAACAGGTATAAGCTTCCATTGACTGTCTGGGTAAAGACAAAGAGAGTGAAAAGGGGGTTGGGGGCGGCGGCGGTAAAGGGGGTCGTACATAGTGACGTTCTGATCAATGATTTATATGTTTCAACTTATCTGTGCAGACTAATGTTGGGCCCTGGTTGGTCATGATAACCTCACGGTATTGTGTTGTGTTTGCCAGAAAACAAAAGCACAAAGCCAGACATCAGACATGACTTAGGTTTATGTCCTCTGCCAACCACAAGCTCCCAGCAACCCAACTTGTAGTCACATCGAATGCACACTAGGGGATGGTCACGTGAACTTTTGCTCTTATCAAATTGAGGTCACACCAATGTTCTTCTTTTCTGAGGATTAACGCAGCAAACGGCGAACGGGACATGCGGGGAAAATCCTGTGGGTGCGTCATCTGTCAAAGCTGACATTATTATTTATTTTTCTACTGGCTAACCTTGGCTGCAGCGATGGAGATGGATTGTGTCAGTGCCACATTAGCCCACTCATGAACTGCAGTTTGTTGCCGCTTGACCGTTGAAAAATTACACGAAGACTCCAGTAGCTGTCACAAGATTGACGATTTCAAGAGAATATCCACAATTACTTCTGTTTTTGTTTCAGAATGAAACGTTACCAACATTAAGTTGTGATTGAATTTGACATTCACATGTCACCAATGTTTTAATATGATGCTTCCGGAATGTTCTTGAGACTCGCAAGCTAGCGTGACAGATGTGTTTGATGCATTTTAGCTGCCATAACTCTGCTTGCCTTGCTCTGTATTTAGCGTGCAGCTGTCCCCCTCCCCACCGGCGACAGGGAAAAGACCCCGGGGCGAGACCCTCGAAAGTGGCACGGTGTATTTATAGCTCACACTTGCTTCGAGGGTGTGACTGCTGTGACCCTTTGAGCCATCAAATCTCCTCTTGGACAAATGATGGCACAGTGGCTTTAACGCGGTCTGCTTATTTTTATTTGCTGGTGTTTCATGAGACTTTTCCAATGTAAAATATGCTCCTTGGTTTAACAAAGGGACGCTTGACAGCGCAAGGTCAGAGGCTGCTCGTTTTGGGATGCGGCCCGGTCAGACGGCGTTAGGCAAACAATGAAAGCAGAATGGGACGCGCCGGGCTTTAGCTGTCTGGCCGCGCCTTGGTGCTAGCATCGGCGCTTTTTTTTTTTTTTGCGTCTCGCATTGGGAGTTATCAGAGCATGCAGGCACAAACGCAGTCATAGGCTGGTCGTCGTAGTAACGCTGTGTCTCTTGGGGGTCTGCTAAGTCTGGAACCTGACCTGAATCATCACTAGTACCCCAAAGGGATTCCAAGACTCATTGTGTTTTGTGGTGGATAATGGAGCCATTAGAGGTCCACTTTAACATGTGACCAGGATCTGACTGCATCAGAGCACTTGGGCCATGGCGTATGAGCAGCACGTTAAATGGTTAAAAGACACTGGCCATTTCTTACTAGGTAAGAGCAGCGTCTTAACTCTTTCAGGGTGTGGTAGGTTCTGGTCAAATTGTGGCTGTTTTTGCGTATTCCCAAAAAAATATGGGAGGGAAATGCCTGTGGAGACTGGAGAGGATGACAGATGGTTTGGAGACAAATCAACCTGGGAATCAGGATCTTTGCCCTGGGATGACTCAGCACTTTCGGTCGTGATTGTGTACATTTTAGTGAGGAAAATGTTTGTTTGTGTGTTTGTGGATTTTCCTACGGCGAGGTTAAGAACAATTTATCCCGCTAACCTTAATGCATCTCTCGGAGCCTGTCGAGTAATAATAAAACAACAACTGGCTCCGGTGTGACATTGTTAGCGTGTAGCGGTATAACGTTAAGTGTAAAACCTTACAGTCTGTCTATAAATAACACCTCCAGCGTAGGCGGTGTTGCGCAGTGGGTCTTTCCTCCCCAAGGAGGTTCTTCCTCGAGGCCTCAACACCAATTCCCATCATGTGTGGGCTCAGTGAGATGGGCTTGCCTCCACGCCGTCGTCATATCTCAGCGCTTGAACCTCGATGGAGACAATTTAAGCCCCGTCAAGATTTTGATAACCCCAAAATGGGGGAACAAATATTTTAAGTATTTGAATATTTTTCCGGGAGTAATATAATGCGCAAAAGGAAAAACGACTGACTCTGAAGACAATGGCTCCTAGAAAGCGTAAAACAATGAACTCCTTTCACAACGAACGTCGTGACATTTTGTCCCAGAGACACCACGCACATCATGTGACTCTCATAGCGGACTCTCAGTTCCAATAGAAAATACCAAGTTGCAATCATTTTTTCTAACATTGTGTTCTGCCACAGAGGAAGAAGGTTTTTTTTTTTTTTTTTTTTGCTGTTTAAATTACATAACCAAAGTTCTTTTCTGGCATGTTAAGACACTTGTGCTTCTTTTTGCCTCGTTTCTGTCCTGCAGCATTGTGAGGCTTGACTAGCGCATGATAAAGTATTTAATTTAGTTAGTGTCACTAACTGGTCCAAGCCAAAAATGGAATACCAATCACTATTTAAAACCGTATTTAATGCCATGAATCATAGCACAGCAAGACTATCCAGAACGTGACAACACCTGCAAGTGATAACATATTCCGTCCTTGTTGTTTTTTTTCTGCAGGTTTGTCAGGGTTGTCCAGCATGTTCGGTAAGAAGAAGAAACGGCTGGAGATCTCGGCCCCGTCCAACTTTGAGCACAGGGTCCACACGGGCTTCGATCCGCGGGAGCAGAAGTTTACGGGGCTGCCGCAGCAATGGCAGAGCCTCCTGGCCGACACCGCCAACCGACCTAAGCCCATGGTGGACCCCTCCTACATCACTCCCATCCAGCTTGCACCTATGAAGGTAGGCCGTAGAGGCCGCATGGTATCCAACCATACCTTAACATTTCGGACCTTACTCCTCCTGTTTGACCTCTTCAGATTAAGCCCTGTGATTCTGTTTTTTTTCTTTAAGGATGTATTTTCTACTTGAGCATGTCTGCTTCACACCCCTCCAATCCTACACTTGTTCCTTTGTTTTCTCCAACACCATCTGGCCATCTCACACAATTACATCACTCTTAATATGCCCGCTTAATAATCACATCCGAGTGTGCTGCTTTAAACCTGCATTAAGCTTTTTATTGGTCACTTTAAAGACTAGGATGTCGATACCGCCTATTGGATTAGTGTTGACATTTTAAAATGTACGTAACAAATCATATATGACGTGCCTCTTGAGCCGTGTTACCTACATTTTTGGGGAGTAGGTGACACTCAAACATGACTCAGGCAAATGTTGAGTAAACTGACACAAGATGGCTACAAAATATGCTGAATGCAGATTTAAACTTGGTCATTTGTTAAAACACAACACTTTGACATGAATGTAAGTCTTCATTTTCTTTGTGTCTTCTCGTCTCTGACCCTTCTGAGTGTCTCCTCTGTTGTGTTGTTGTTCATTGGCTTTCACACGATACTCATAAAGACGTGTCTGGAAATTTCAACTGGCCCGAGTGCTCAACTCGTAGTATTTGTGTCATCCCCAACCTCCGCCTGTACTGTCAGCCATTGGTTCGATAATCGTTCAGATTTCCAGAAGGCCCCGACCCCCTCGCTGCCCTCCAGGCTGGAAATTAACCATCAATTTGTTTCTGAATTCATAGCACGGATAACAAACACGGAAGCCAGCTAAAACAAAACAAAAAAACAATTCACCTCGATTCCGAATCGGGGCCAGGGTGTGAATCATTTTGGCCTTTCCTTGTCTCTGTGAATCACTTACTGTCGTGCCATTTGGAGTTCACACGGTTCGCATCTAAGCTCACAACTCAAATGGCCACAACCAAGAACAGCAATATGCCACAGGAAATATCTCTGAAGAGGGGCGAACAAGAAAGTAATTGTCTTGCTCTCTTCACAGATATCTCCCAAGAAGGTCCGGCCGTCCGAAACGCCCAAAGTATGACTCCCTTTATCCGTCTGCCCCCCCCCTCCACCTTACCTCTTTTTCTCCTTCCTTTGCACTCTCACCCCACGCCGCCTTGTATTGCATCTCCTCGCCGCTGCCTGCTGCCGCCATGCATTTAGTTGACGGCGGGAAGTGGAAGAATGACTCCACACATGACATAACTACCTTGCTCTGACAAGTCTTTACTTAGACCTCATTTTCACTCCTCCCTTTGTTTCATCCGCATGAGTAGAAAGAAGAAGAAAAAAAACGCCGCCCTAGATTACATTAGATGAGTTATAGCGGCATGTTCCCTCAATCTTCCCCCTGATGATGATTATAATGATGCTAATGATGAAAATAATGATGAGTGCAAAGTGCCTCTGAAAGCTCATTTTGTTCTGGTGACACACTGCGAAATGTATTGTCGACCCGATTTCCTACTTAAATCATTTGCTCTATGGGAATGACAGCGGGGCCTTGAAATAAGAGATTCGTTTGTTTTGATTACAAGGTGTGTGTCAAATATATTTGTCCTTCTGCTCTGCACTTAGTATGCAAAAGGATGAATTATGTCTTATACCATCAGGCTCGGTGTGTAGCTGGAGTCTTGAAGCGAAGGAATATTTTTTAGCAGTCAAGTAGCTCCTAAAAGTAAAAAGTGGAGCTATGCGGGAGGTGCCTCCCCCTCCTCACTTCTTATCGCTCTGGACCTTGACAGCCATTCTTAGCTATGTGCTAATGCTAGGGCTGAAGCGCTAGGCCTGGTCAAGTCGAGAAGTCGTCCCAGCCATGGCGGCTGATTGCTTGTGGCCTAGTTGTCAGGCTGCTCATCTCCACTGGAGCATTAGTATTGCTTCCAGCTTCCCCGCCGCCGCCATCATCACCACACAGACTAATCCACAAGTGTGGGTTAACACATCTGCTCAGCGGCATGTCTTAAACATGGCTGTCTCAACAGTGTGTGTGTGTACGTGTGTGTGTCAAAGCCTGTTGTGGGGTAATGAAAGTCGTCTCATGTTGCACTGTGACTTTCACCCTCTCCAAGGGGCTCATTTACGGTGATGGGGTGTGTCTACACCAGCTTGTGAGTTCTGTTGGCATGTGAGTGCATGTTGTTTTGTACTTGCACTTTGCTCAGGTTACCTAAGAAGAACTGTCAGACGGACAAAACCGAACTATCATCGCTGTCTAAGATCCTTTATACACTCAAGATTTATTTTTTATTCTGTCGCCATGGAGCCATCCCCACCACCACGCACACACACTCTCACACTTGTCTCCGTGAGCTGCATGCGCTGTGGGTAGTGTGGGCGGAGAAATCTCAGTGGGTATTTTCAGGAAGCTCAACATTCAGCCTTACATCATCCAGGAAGAGGTGGATTAACAAACAAATCGTGGATGCGAATTGTTTTGTAAGACCAGCACAATTTTGCCCCCGCTCCCAAAAAGCAAAATCAGCTCATTGGGAGGTGTAATTCTTTAGATGTTCAACAGGGGGCAGTAGGCCCGCAAAGGCAAAATGGCGGCGCCCTAAACTCCAAATGTCAGTCAGCCGCCCTGCACCCACCGACTCTTTTAGAGGAAATCTGATCGTGACGCTGCTCAGAAGCTAGAGGGCCACCAGCTGGGGGTCAACGGTGGCAGTCATGGCAGGGGGCCGAGGAGTCACGACGGTCGGAGAGACGAGGGGCTTTGAAGGGCCCGGAGGGAGGCCGCAATCAGGCCAGGTGGAGGGGACACTACAACAGGTGGGATTTCCGTCAGAGTCAAACGCCATCTTACTCTTAAAAGTGGGATCTTTGTTGGAAGTGTTGATGTTGCTTGAGGTCACATACTTGACTGTGACTTTCTATTTTGGGAACTTCTCAAGTCCACTTTCATCATCATCCTCATCACTGTCTGTGCCATTCACTCAGTGAGAGCTACTGGTGCTGATCAATACGCCTTTAAATTCAAGTCCAATTTCAACAGGGTTCAGTTTGAACTGTTGCGCGATTAAATTGCTGTTTGCAGAATTTGAAGCAGAATAGCTGCTGATAGAGAGAGAAAATGAGAGAAGAGCATCTGTCTTTTCTTTTGGCTGGGAGGTAGAGTGGATGTCATTGATCCTTTCCTTCCTCACTGCTGGCATTCTGGGGATTTTTGGCTCCCATCAACCTTCTGCAAGCTTGGCCAGAGCGCTTTTAAAATTCCAGCAATTGCCCTTCACAGCCTTATTGAATGGGCATTTTTTCAAAGGACTTTGAGGCAGTTAATATAAAGTAGGGAACAATTTCTACATCAAAATTGTACAGGTGTAATAGCTTCACAGTATACCATTTTGTAAATGAAAGCAATTAGCAAGGACAAGCAACATCATCATAGTCATTCAACGCTCAAATACCTGTCTTGATGCTTTAACGGTCCTCTGGCGCCCTCGTTCGGCTAAACTGTGAACTACAATTTAGGAGATTATTTTTTTTTTTTAACATTTCAGTCCGAATACAGTATACAGAAGTTTTTAATTGTGTGTTAATAAGTCTTAGTAGCTCAAATAAACTAGAATAATGAATGAAAAGTAAATTATTTAATACAAACTTTAATGTATGATGTAATATATAAATGTAATAGAGGATATGCACTGACGTCACAGATCGGGGCGGCCATTTTTGTTTGGGTGGCAAAAAGCCTCGTCCGCTGCCACTGGACTCGTGAGGATAGCGGCCTGGGTGGGTGTCGTGAGTGATTATTTCATCCAGTTGGACCAAGAAGGCCGCAAGAGATGCATTGAAAAGTTGAAAAAATATAACATTCGTGTTGATCCGCCGTGGAAACCAAGTAAGAACGCCACCAGCTCAAGCGTAGCAGGAGCTGGGACAGCAAGCGCTTGGTCCTCTGATAAGGCGACTTTTACGCCAGCAACATATCCAGACATTTACAACTATTTGATAGTTGTTTTTCGGACAAGCTTGATATAAAAATGGAAACTGGCGGATCCAGTTTGGTGTTTCAGGTGGGGCCGAACTGACCTTTGGGTGTATCCGCCTGTGGCTGTACCCTGTATCCGCCAGTGACAATGGATGATTCTGACTTATAATTGTAGATATGTGAACAATCAAATTATTAGAAACTAGCAATTAGACAAACATACCGTAATGAAGCTGTGTAATTATGCATTCCTTAGGTCATGGCCGAGTAGCAGCAAGAAAAAGGGAATATCCGAGCAATACCTCACAAATGAATGTTGACGTCAATAAAACAAAATTACTTACCTCCCACAAAGTGATCTGAGCAGATGTAAGAATGGATAGTTGGCTTCCAAAGCTTGGAGCTGTTGCGGCCATGTTCCGCCCTACGAAGCGCCACCACCCAGCTATCCTTTCTGGTCTGGTCCGCAGGGAACCGATACAGCTTCTTGGTATTGCCTTTTTGGAAGCGATAGGCACATTCACTGGCACAACAACTCTTCACCATGGTCAAAGTTGCACCGTAACAACTGCCACTGATAAAATGCTAAAGAAATGCCCCAGTACACGTATCTCTAAAGCTCAATCCAGCCTTGGCCCTATTAGCACCACCCAGCGTCCGCCGCTTTTTGCCACCCAAACAAACGGTCAGCCGGTCTGTGACGTCACGTGCATATCCTCTATACTGTAATGTTAAATCTTTAAATACCCAAATCGTGATGAAAAATAATTGTCTGACAATTAAAAAACAACAGAATGTTCTGATTAATAGATGCGAGGTTGCAACAGTTGCCACTAGAAGCTAAAACAAATTTCTCCTTTGTCTCCAATTGCTTGTTGGTGCACTAATATGCTTAAGGTCAAAGAAGGGGGTTGTTTTTATTTCCTTACGCCTCCAACTCAGTGGACCTAGTGGTAGAGTGTCCGCCCTGAGTGGAAGGTTGTGGGTTCAAACCCTGGCTGGGTCATACCAAATACTATAAAAATGGAACTCATTGCCTCCTTGCTTGGCACTCAGCATTAAGGGTTGGAATTGGGGGGTTAGATCACCAAATGGTTCCTGAGCGCGGCACTGCTGCTGCTCACTGCTCCCCTCTCCCCCAGGGATAGCTCAAAATCACATGGGGATGGGTTAAATGCAGAGGACAAATTTCACCACACCCAGATGTGTGTGAGACGATCATTGGGACTTTAACTAAGTTTTTTTTTTAACTTTAACTAATCCATTTTGCTGGAAATTGCCCATGGGCAGAATGCGAGCTTCACTGCATCTTGTTATGGAGACTTGGGGGTCAAAGGGTACTGGGTCAAAGCCGTCTCACAAGCTGTGAGTGAGGGCTGGCATAAAGACCCATTTTAAAACGTAAACATTATCAACCAAAGTGGCGATGCTCAACGCTGCAAAAGTCAAACAATTTGAAGTTCAGTTAAACAGGTTGTTAAAAAAATGGTTATCTGTCGGTAAGCTAAAATTCTAAATATTTATAATGCTTACAAAAATGTTTTGGGGTTTAAACTTTTTTTCTACTCTATTATTCAGAATTAAATAATGAATTCCTTCCAAATGTTATGAATGTAAATTAAAAATAAAAACAGAATTGTCATTACCAGGATTTAAAAAAAAAAGTGTACTTGTAGTACTGAGGCAGACCCGCAAGGGGTAGCAAAGCACAAGTGTTTAAAATCTTGCTGCATTACCACACTAAAAATCACCAATAGAAATAGGGAAAATACATTGGTGTTGCAATGACTGCTATGTCCATCAGAGGGCGCCAGAGGCAAACACACTCAGTTCCATTGAATAGGTTCCAGTCAGTTATGTGCAACTCTGCAGACTAACCCTCCCCAGAAAATGTTTCTAAATCTACCAAAAACCTTTTTTTGACAATAGTTCTGCTCATTCTTAAAAAAAAAAAAAAAATCTAGTTCCAGGGTAAAGTCCCCTGCAGTGGTCCCTTTGGAAATCCTGCAAAAGTGATCCCAGTACATTCATTATGTGCCATCAATTCTTGTACTTTTAATGAATGGCAGGAGTGTGAGAGTGTAGTTGAGGTGATGAGCTTCACGTATGTCTAACAAGGGGCGGAGATACGCATCTGCGTCGCTACACACGTTGTGTTGCGTGCCTGTCGCATTTCCAACAAACACCATAAATCACAGCAACGTTAAGGTTAAGTAATGCTAACCAACCAGGAAGTACTGTACCGCAAGCTAGGAGGGAGTCTGTACGCTCCAATAAGTTGTAGGTTAAAGACATGCAGACCTCCGCCAAGGTTGAACCACACTTATAGAAAATGTGCTTTAGCCTTTTTCAACTGCATTGTCCACTGGCATTTTTCCAGGTCGCTAGTCCGTGTGAAAGGTGCTGACTTGGCAATTTTAGTCCACAAGAAGGTTTACAAAACCCCGGAGATGCCTTGACATACGAGTTTATTATTTTTTTTCAAGTGTCATAATATTTCGAGGTAAAGAGACCATATTAGTGGCCGCGGTCTTGTCGCCTGTGGATGCCGCTGTCCGCCGAGCAGCGGAGCGCAGCCTCCCTCCAGGAGTCAGCAGAAGGGCACGCTCATTAATTATGCCCGCCTTCATTAGTAGCAAGGTTAATCCCCCCTTATCTCCCAGCCAGCCTCATTTGTCATGCAGCCACCTCCTCCTTCAATACCGACCGCCTCCTCCCCTTACTCATTTCTTTGCTCTCTCGGAGAAAGTCGACTTTCCGTCTTTTCTTGTTGTCATTTGTCACATTAGATTTCCTTCTGTGTATTTTTCATTTCATCCACTCCCACTCCCACTCCCTTCTTTCTCTTTCCTTTCCTAATCTCCTGGCCTGTACTATCTTTTCTTTTTCCTTGTCCTGTCATTTTTCTTTTCTTTTGTTTCTTTTTTCCTCCTTTTATCTCCTTGCTTTCAATTCCTTCATCCTGGTTTATTTTCCTTAAGTTTCCCTCTAGTCTCATTTCTTTTTTCATTCTTCCACTCTCGTTTCCTTTCCTGCCATCTTCCCTGTCATTTCTGTCCTGTCCTGTCCTGTCCTTTCCCTTCTCTTCTCCTGCCCCCCCTTCTTCCCCATTTCTTCCCATCCTCCTCCTTTCTCCTCTGCTGTACTTACCTTGAACAGGGCATGGTGAGTAGATCTATTACAGCTTATCACTAGAGGACAGGCCAACGCGGCACGCTGGTGAAATATGGCCGCTGTCAGAGCCGACGCCGAGCACGACCCGACCCACGCCGCCGTAAGGACGTAAAGATGCGGCGGGGAGGGGGCGTGAGGGGTACAAGGGGTGGTTTCTGCAGAGGCCACTCACTATAAGCCCTCTAATTCAAATTAATGGAAAGATTTCCAGGCGCGATCCCGAGCGCTTGACAGTGATTTGGCACACTATTAACCTTGTCTCTCTCTCTCCTCGCCGATGTCGGCAGCCATGTTTCTGCAGCCGCCATTCGTGCCTCAGCACGCTACTATTGATTAGCAGCTTTATTAGCTGGTCAATGCTGAGCACTAATTGAGTTAGCCTGCATGTAAAGCCACTTTCACACAGTGAGTGCCACATCAGACCCCTAACGGCAAATTAATTTATTATTAACTTTGCCAAGCACCAAAAGTCAGGGGTGCTGAGTGACTGCGCTGTACTTTTCAAGATGCAGGAAATGCAATGTGGTCCGACATAATTGCCAAACTCGGTCACGCTGAGATCTGCAAAATTGCTGCATCAGAGACGTAATAGTCGATCCGGCAAATCATTCAGATCCCAGCACAGCGAGACATTGCCGCCATAAGTGCACTTTCCCAAATAAGTGCGGGACAAATGACACTTTCTGTCCTTGATTGGTTGTTTTTCCTCGGTGGCGGTAGTTTCTTGTGTGTCAAATTAGCGGTGCAAGATATAAGAGGGCTGACCGACAATGTAAGTAACGGTAGTTAAATGCGGGAGTTGAGTTTTGCGCTCGTTGGCCGTACTGCGGCATTTGTCCAACTCGTGATTGATTAGCGCCCCTGAGAACATCCAATCGTGCAACCGCTCAGCTTGACGTAATCGCTACATTTAGCAAATGTTTCACCTCGTGTTCCAGTTCACGGCACCCAGGCAGCTCATAGAAGGTGGGTGGGGGGGAGTCTTACTATGCGAGAGAGAAGCTACTGCCACAGTTTATTGCCTGAATCATACGTATGAGCTGAAAAAAGCAATCAAAGCCTAAAGGTAGTGGTAAAAATTGTGTATAAATGTGAGCAGATGAGCCCCCTCAAGTTATTACAATATGTCGCAAACATTACCGATGCTGTTTGTGTCTATTTTGTCTTTTACTATCTGCAGGAAGGAAGAAAACAATGAGTCAATTTAAAATATGTATGATTCCCCACGCTTACAACCAGAATAAACTACATTTCGGCAAACGTAAACCAAAAAATGTCCTGTCCTATTCCCATTTTCTCCTAAAGGAAATTCCGCATCATATTGTTCTGTTGTCATCTGCTCCTTTTCATTTTCTTTGTGGCAAAATGTGTAGCAGCACTTTTTTTTTTTTTTGCTATCCGATGATGTACTCAAACCCCCCCCCCCCATCCCCCCCACACCCCAAGAGATTACGTCCGTGGTCGTATACTTTACATTTACAGCATGCTACGCGCAATCTTCTTTTGTAATCATATGTTGAATCCCGCAGAGTGATGAACCCGCATCCCATTGAGGATAGAGATTCCGATGCACGTGTTGACACGCTGATGGATGAATGGCGCAAGTATGGTGTGTGTGTGTTTGTGTGTGTGTGCGTGTGTGTGCAGGTGTTTAAAGACGCGCAGATGTATTCTTGTGTCAGCACATCGCCGCTTTGCCGCCTTCCTGTCTCAGCACATGTGACAAAAAGAGCGTGACGGAGATGCGTGACAGTCCGTCAAACCCAAGAACTTGCTGAAAACTGGGAGTAATCATGCCATGCAAAAATTGTGTTGAAGTTGAAATTGCTCAAATTGAGCTGGAAATTTAACAAAAGGAATATATTTTTTTTAATTTAGCATTGCATATTTTGTGTATATGGGTCAAATTTGTGTTTAAGGGATCCTTCAAAATGGCTGCCGCCAACTAAAAGGATAGACTTCCCATTTGGTTTACATTGTAGCTAATTTTTAGCGGTCATATCTGCAACTACTACAAAATGTGAATTTTTACCAAGATGAACACAGCTTTAAAATTTCTAGTGTAAAAGAACCTCGTGTGTGCGTTTTTTTCTTCCTCAGGGGGGAATCAAAACAGACGTACTTGCTGACAGCTAATTTAGCGGCTTTCATGCGCTTCAGTGCGATTGCCGCCATTTTAAAATACGCTGCTGTATTAAAGAGCCGGCCCAGCTTGTAATATATGCACGACACTGAGCTTGCACACGTGTTAGCGCTGACACGTCGCCCAAATGGACGTGCAAATAAATGAAGAGGATAGGCGGCAAATGTTGAGAAGTCACACAAAATACGGCGTCTCCCAAGAAATATGTCATCATTTTAGATGTGACACAAATTGATAACATTGATTCATCGCTTACTCTGCAAAGTTTTCCCTTGCTTGACAATTACGTAAAACAACAATTCTAAATCAACCCAAATGTATCGGTACAAACAAACACCTGCTGTGTCTAGCTTCGCTTCATACATTTTTTCTTTTTCTTCCCCTCCACACTGAAGTGCGTCTTTTGCGTCGTGATTCACGAGTAACGCAGCACCAGTGAGTCACCGCGACAACGGCGTGTAAAGGGCTTAGCGAGAGGTAGGAGGGGATGAGAAGCACCCCTGATGTTTAAGCCGCCACTACGCCCCGGCACACGTGTGCGTGCGTGCGCACCTAATCGCTTCGTGCGTGTGTGAGTGCGTGCACGACGTCACGACTACTACAACGCATCCCGGCAGTACGCCCACTGAAAATGAAGCTAATCTGTTGAGAGGGAAATGGGGCAGGGAACGCAACAGCTCCCATCCACTGCCGGCTTCCTGTTAGCATCTGAAGCTGAGCCTTTTTTTTGTGTGTGTGTCATGAAAAAGTTAAAATTTGGTAAAAATCCAATCTTGAGGACAAAATGACAAAAAAAAAACCTTCCATTTTGCAGCATGTAACGTAAATCCATCTTGAGGATTGCTTGTTCATTCATTGCAAGTGATGAAGACTTCATACTTGTCTCTAAGGAATTGAAATTGTGCGCCCTGGTGAATTTCAATTCATTCAGTTCTTAGACTGGAATGGCCGAACTGAAACGGAATGCACCCCCATCGTTATCGGCCTGCCGCCATTTCCCCCTTTGTTTTTTGTGGTTACCAAAGTTTTTCTTTTTCTTCTCGTAGACCATCGTGAGGGGAAACCGGCCCCCCAAAGATGCGTCCATCAACGGCCTGCTGGAGGAGTTTGACAACATCTCGGTGACGCGCTCCAATTCACTGCGCAAGGAGAGCCCGCCGGGCGCTCACCAAGCGGGCGCCGGCTCCAGGCCTCTGCCGGGCGCTCGTCCCGGCGGCCCCGAGGAAAACGGCTTTGGCCACTACTACTCGCGCTACTCTTGTGACTTGGACGCCTCCGGCAGCCGGGATTACGCTCTGGACAAGCCGGGCTTCTCGGCTGACGGCGAATGGGCCCTGGGACGGCATTACCGCTTCACCAAACACAACGGCCACTCGCACCACATCCGCAGCCCCTTCTACCCGGATGCCATGCCCCAAAAGTCAGACTACGGGAAGCTCCCGCCGGACTACCACACCTACCTGGAGAGCAAGGGGCGCTCCACGGACGAGGTAGCCTCCACGGTGGGGAGCGGCGTGGGCTCCAGTGGCTATTACCGGGCCTCTGTGGGCGGCTCTTCCAGCCAGGACTACCGGGACACGTCGGTGGGAACACCGTCCCGCGCCTCCCTTCACAGCGAGCAGATCAACTACCCGGACAGCGAGTGGAGTTACGGTGCCGTGCGAGAAGACTACGACAAGAGGCCCAAGAGCTCGTATGTGATGCAGACCAGTCCCACGCCGGCCATCAGGCAGAGGTCCCGCTCGGGCTCCGGGCTCCAGGAACCCAATGTCCCCTATGCGGCCGGCGGACCCTTCAAGAACCCCGCTCAGGCCCACTCCTACAGCTCCTACACGTACCCGCGCTTGTCCGAGAGCCTCGGTGCCTCTCAGACCATCAACAAGGTAAACACTCTTTATTCATGTACTGTTTGTACTGCGAAACATTTTGTCTCCCAGGATACTGCAGCGCTTAAACTCCAGTGGTAGGCGTACCTATTGAAGTGTCCGGTGAGCTCCCGACTTGGTTTCTCAGTACACGCAACTCTTTATTTAAAGGATAATTTGTCCAGGCTATCTGCCGAAATTAATGGACATCTTTTCGATCCGTCTCCACAGTCGAATCAATTAGCGCTTAAAGCATTGAGCGCACGGCCGTGACATACTGAGCCCGAGGAGAGCGGACAGAAAGCCAAGTCAAAGGGGAACAAAGGAAGAGGGCAAGTGAGGTATACGCCAAAAAGAATAAAGCGACGTGCCAGAGCAAGACTACATTTAAGTAATAATATGCTGCATTTTAATGGGGTTGTTATGTAAGAGCACAATGTGGAACGGGCTTTGACATGGAAGGACAAGCATCTCTTGGAAAAATATGAAAGGATTTCATGCTCATTTTCTCATTCCTGTTCTTCTCTTTCTTGTTACAAACTGAGCCCAACCGCAGTGTAGCGCTCGCACCGTCAATTTTAGAGAGCTTGCGGCACGGGCCGGGCCGGGCCGGAGGTAGCGATGCAGTCAACCTGCAACGGGAGGCGGGGGTTGGCTCCTTATGCTCGCTCTCCGTGCTCCATTAAGGCCGCCGCGCAGCGTGATGACATCTGCGGCACCTCCTCTTTGTCGTCCTCCTCCTCCTCGTCTTCCTCCACACAGCGGCGGGCGAGTCCGGCAGGTTTGCTGATGTGGATCCCAGGGCGCCTTGATGAAAAAGCATTTAACCTGCACGCTTCACTAAATAGCTCGTAGGGAGGGAGGAAAAAAAAAAAAAAAAAAAAAAGCAACGTCGAATGCAAGCCATGCAGGATTGGACTGCGGTAGGAGGAGGAGGTCGTTTTTCGCATTTTTTTGTTAAAGTGGGGCGGGGGGGGGGCATTATTTCAGTTTTAATAATGTATATGGGCTAGGCCATTTGTAGATGGTGTTTAAATGAACCAATTTTTGGGAGAAACCCCCAAAATAATTTCAGCAGATATTTTCTGCTTGGCCATGTGGCCGTCCCGTATGTGGCCCGCCAGCTGTACTTTGCTCATCCCTGCGCCAAACGCGCAGCTCACAAACCGGGTCCATTCTTCTCCGAACAAACGGCCCTTTGCCTTTTTTCTTCCGTGTAACCAACGCATCCCCACACCAGCTTTATTTATCCTCTCTCTCGCGCACAATAATAAACACACACTCCTTCTCTCTTTTCTCCCCCTTTTCTCTGCAGCAGCTCTCAGTGACAAATTGATGTTGCGGCACTCCCCCCCCCCCCCCACCTCTCTCTTTTGCAGCCTTAGCATAAAAGCGGGCTCGACCGTGTTCCGCCGCCGAATTCAATTTCACACTTGAGTTAGGTTGTTGATTACCCTGCCAAACTCAGATTAATGCGCGTTTAACCAACATGGATCAGGAGAGCCCTTTTGGCTGACAGCCAGCCGGGCAACGATACAGTGGGAAGGGTGGATGGGGGGGGCTTGGACCACCCCCTCCTCTTGCTGCAGAGTGATTGATTATAAGAGTTCACAGCATGTAATTATACACCATCCCAACACGTCAGGAAGGATCCCCCTCCTCTTCCTGTCCTCTCCGTGTGTGAATGACTAGTTTAGTTCCTTTTTGGCACTTGTGTTGTTTTCCAGGAAGGCTCAAAAGCACACAAAAAAAACCTCAGCTTTACAATGCACATTGAGTGCAGTCGTGCTTGGGTGTCTTTTGCAACCAAATACTGACATTGCCGCTTGTCCAGGGCGACTATGAGCGTACGTCACGGGACGCCAGCCCCCACGCCACGGTCGGCGACACCTACCCCCGTGGACCCCTCAAGCTACCTCAGAACCACGCCAAGCCCCCCGGCTACCCGCCCGTGCACCTGCCCTACCCGCCCGTTTTTCACCACTACAAGCCGTCGCCCTATCACCACCCGCCCTCCCAGCCCAGCCCACCGTACACGCCGCAGGTAGGCAGGCCACAACACAAAGTAGCATTTTACGGTTGCTGTATTGTATTTCCATCAGATTATTATTTTTTATTTTAAATTTCAATACTTATTTTATATTATTTTTTAATTTCTTTTTATTAATATTTCGGTTTATTTGTATTTTTATTGGACTGATTTTATGGTTGCTATTAAAATTAATTGTTTGGTTTAGTTTATTCATGATAGCTTTTGAAAATAAATGTTTTTTCTTTTTAACGTAGGGCGCATACTCGCAGCCGTCGTCGCCCTACATCCCCCCAGGGGCGTACCCTCCCCCTTCGTGGGGGTCCAGCTCCGACACTCAGCCCTCCAGGGTGTCTCACGAGCAGTTCCGAGCCGCGCTGCAACTCGTCGTCAATCCAGGTAACAAACTGTACTGTACCTGTCTACAAATGTTCTTTTGTAATGTCGCATTTATTCTGTCATCAGGCGATCCCCGCGAGTACCTGGACAGCTTCATCAAGATCGGCGAGGGCTCCACGGGCATCGTGTGCATCGCCAGCGAGAAGCACAGTGGAAAGCAGGTGGCCGTCAAGAAGATGGACCTGAGGAAGCAGCAGAGGAGGGAGCTGCTCTTCAACGAGGTGCAGATACACTACAATCATCTATTTTACAAATATAAGGCATCAGATAGACAAGCTGTTGTCGTATTTGCACACACGTTCAAGCTTTACTCTATCAAGCAGTGACACACCGCGTGTCCGCATGTGTGTGTGTTTAGGTTTTCCCTGCGTGCGTACGTCGGAGGGTGTGAGCTAATTAGTTTCATTGTAATCCTCTTAATCCGCGCAGTGTAATCCTGTTATGTTTAAACTCCAGAATATGTTCACATAGAGATAGTCATTTCAAAGAAGAGCTAATATGAATTGACATGTTTATTTATAAATACTGGATGTGTGTGTAGGTGGTGATCATGAGGGACTATCACCACGAGAACGTAGTTGACATGTACAATAGCTACTTGGTGGGAGACGAGCTGTGGGTGGTCATGGAGTTCCTGGAGGGAGGGGCGCTCACCGACATCGTCACACACACCAGGTAAGAGCGAAACACACTCGCACACAAACCGAAGACAACAAATGCGCTTTTGAACATGACACAGATGGTCTGTAATGGAATCTTTCACGACATCTTTTACTCCCCAACTTTCCTCTAATTGTCTCTCTGTGTTAATGACTTTTCCACGTTGATTGTTTTGGCGCTTTAATTCCACCCATTTGTGTGGATTGTTGGTGCATCAAATGTCGCGTCTTGCTTGAATGGCTTTCAAGATGGTCGTGCAAACCCACCTCAAACCAGAGTTAGCTTCCATAAGCAGTCTTGCCAGGGTTAGCATAGATAAGCAACAAAATCAAAATTATTTTCACACAAAAAACATGATTTATCTTAGTTTAGCTCATTTTGCATCAAGACAGTTGTCTTTTGTAAACACAAATACTTGCGTCGGCTGAGATGAGCATAAAGACGGCTGTTTTCGCTTGGCGTCAAGGTTTAGATAATTTGCTTTGTTGCGAGTGCAAGCGTCGCTGCACTCTTTGTCTAAGCAGCGCTATGATTGTCCTTCTCTTGACAAGCTTACAAGATCATTAACATTTTTTTTTATTATTGTTATATTGCAAAACAATTTTCTGTTTCAATGATCCTCATCTGTGCACGTGTGTGTGCATGTACACACAACCATTGACTGTTCATTATCAGAAGTGCTCATTTGTCAGTGCAAACGTGTGACACTTCATCGACTTCAGATTGTTTGTGCGTTCAACACGGTAAAAGTTTGTTAAGGGTTGTGCCGCACTAAAATAGACACATAGTGCCAGCTGGCCATGTGTGCGCGTGATCATTGAAGCTGTAAATGTGTCGTGTGCGTGCGCCGCGTTGCGCCTGAACCGCCATCTGGGACTTCCTGCTCACGGCTGCAAACACAACCTCTGTCTTTGACTTATAATTAGCGGCCATTTTGAATTGTATTACGCAATTTAATACAGGATGAACGAGGAGCAGATCGCCACCGTGTGCTTGTCGGTGTTGCGGGCCCTGTGCTACCTTCACACGCAAGGCGTCATCCACCGGGACATCAAAAGCGATTCCATCCTGCTCACCAGTGACGGACGGGTAAATACGCACATATTTTAGCATTTTGGCAAAAGTTGCAAAAGTTGAGGAAAAGTATTTTAGTTAAATTTGAATGGCTAATATGTCAGATTAGCACCTCCCTTGCCGTAAAGGAATCAAACAGACTTCTTCTTGATGTGCAGATCAAGCTGTCCGACTTTGGCTTCTGTGCCCAAGTATCCAAAGAAGTGCCCAAGAGGAAATCGCTGGTGGGGACGCCGTATTGGATGGCGCCGGAAGTCATCTCCAGACTGCCTTATGGGACAGAGGTGAGTGGCACGCATGCAGTCCACATTATACCCTAAGGGTTCTTACACAGATGCTCCTTTCAGCCATTTATTGATTGGACACTGACATAGAAGCTGCTGTCAACCACAGCTCACGTGTGTGTGTGTGTGTGTGTGTGTGTGTGTGTGTGTGTGTGTGTGTGTGTGTGTGTGTGTGTGTGTGTGTGTGTGTGTGTGCGTGCGTGCGTGCGTGCGTGCGTGCGTGCGTGCGTGCGTGCGTGCGTGCGTGCGTGCGTGCGTGCGTGCGTGCGTGCGTGCGTGCGTGCGTGCGTGCGTGCGTGCGTGCGTGCGTGCGTGTGTGTAGGTGGACGTGTGGTCGCTGGGCATCATGGTGATTGAAATGGTGGACGGTGAGCCCCCGTACTTCAATGAGCCCCCCCTGCAAGCCATGAGGAGGATACGGGACAACCTGCCACCGCGGCTAAAAGAGTTACACAAGGTAAATGTGAACTAGCCTAGCCAAATGTGAATTTGCCATGACCATTCCATGTTCCATTATAGAAATATAAAAAAAAAATACAAACTTAATAATAAAATAATAACCAAAAATCTAAATATAGAAGTAGATAATAAAATATATTAAAAAAAAATATTTGAATAATAAAAAAGAAAAAAAATGTAAACCAAATATACAGATATAAAAAATTGTGAATTATAAAAAAACATGTCAAAATGCTCAGTAAATTATAAGACTTGTCCAATAAGCTTGACTAACCTCTCTGTCGTGGTTTGGTGGCAGGTGTCGTCGGTGCTGCGCTCCTTCCTGGACCTGATGCTGGTGCGCGAGCCTTCCCAGCGAGCCACCGCGCAGGAGCTCCTTCAGCATCCCTTCCTCAAACTATCGGGACCACCGTCCTGTATAGTGCCCCTCATGAGACACTATCGCCACCGCTGAACAGACACACACGCACACACACTTCTGTGGTTACTGCCCGCCCACATCTTGTCAACACTCTTGTGACCATAACGTAGATTAGCTAACCGACACACACGGAACCCACTACTACAAAGAAACTCTGAAGTGGACTCTGGGTGTTTTAGTTAGTCACCTTAGAGGACCTGAGTGGACCCCCGAGAGCGTGGGCAGTGCTGCAGAGAAGCCGTGCGCGGGTGGAGCGGCCACCCACGCTCCCGCTGCACATGTATTTTAAGAGCAACTTGTAAGATTGAGTGTACAGTTTTGATAACTTTGAGTATTGATGGTGTGGTCGCCATTGTGATATGAGCAGTATTCAATAGACTTTCCTACTCTTTATAATACACTTTTTCATTACGAAATACACACACACAAATACAAAACACAGAAACACACACAATATTTCAAATATCCCACTTGAACCCAACTGCTACTAAAAAAAAAAGGTACTACATATATTTATTATTACTATTATCTATCTTTGTAGACAGAACCATTAAACGTTGGGCAAAAAAGGGTAATGTTAGACGTTTTCTAAGAGCTTTTTAAAGTATTTATTTATTTATTGCACTTAATTTTTGTCTAGTGTGGCCTTCTGTTCTCGTTCAATTTATTTTTTAAATTATTTCATGAAAAAGAAAAGCGACGGTCAACAGGGATCTACTCAAATACACTCAAATGCAATGAAACAACGACTTCACTTGGTGTTTTTGTGTCAATACAATAAAATATACATTACAAATTGTATACGGTCAATTTCAAATAGGGTTAGAAAACACTTTATACTGGTCCATAATTTGTAAAAAAAATAACAGTGGAGGTTAACCAGTATATAACAAATATTCACCCAATAGTGACAATATTTAATGTATATTTTTACGTCAGTAAAACATACTTTCCAAGTAAACAGGACATATAAATAAACATTTCAACTATTCATCTTGTAACAAATAAATTTAATATATGAGGTATATGATAAATACCTAAAATAAAAACCTTGTAATTGAAATGATACATTGGCTTTAAGTCAAGTTAGCATTTTATGATTTGAGTGTATCTTTAGCAATTGCAGGGAGCCAATGAAGCCAGTGGGTGTCCGCTACTGTAATAATTCGCACTCATTGTAGCACACACTGAGGGAATCAATTAGAAACACAAAGTAAAGATAAATAAATAAATAAATAAATAAGTAAATAAATGGTTCATCGTCCTTGTCATGAAATCACCCGGAATACACCAGTGTAAAAGCGGCTGACATCCATTTTGACCCATCAGTCACTGTGATGTAAATACGAATGCGTGTGCGTGCGTGTTTGTTGTACAGTGTCACAGCATGTCTGTGAAGATGCTTTCAATTAAAACAAACTTCCATAAGACCAATGTCTTGTTGCATGTCTCACCTCTTTCTTTTTACCAAGGCCTCTCTTCTCCGTCATCTTCACTTCGTTTTGTCCTCTCATCTCTCAAAAGTTTAAAGCAGCCCAGAGGCAAAAAAAAAAAAAGATGGAGGTGTCGTAATTTATGGTCTTATTTGTCTTTGTGTGCTGCAAGTGCTTTGCGGTGTAATGGGATATTGATTTCAGGAGGGACAGCAGAGAGGAGCTTCTCTTCTCTCAGCCTTCAACGACGCCTCACTACTAAATAAAACAGAACAGCTGGGTTTGTTTGTAGATGTTTTGAGAAAGGAAGAGACGTAAGAAATGAGCTTTAGATTTGTGTTCAATTAATTAATTATTAAATAATTAAATAATTAATTTCAATTAGTAAGGCTTAAAAAAATTACCATGTATATTATTACAAATTATTAATGCTGTAAGTGCACCCAAAAAAACAAACGAAACATAACCAAACAATATGAACAAAAATCATCCACTATGACTTTCACTGGATTTAATAAAATTAATACTTCAATTTAGATGACAAAATCAATACTTCATCTGTGCACCGACTCCCCTCGTCTTTTTGACAGCAATGCAAAAACACCAAAATGACACCGAGTGTTTTCAGCAGAGGTTTTTATGCATAGTTTCCCAAGAAAATAACATTTGACTTATCTGATCAGGCTTGCTTCCTTTTGTAATACACACACACGCACGCACACACACACACACACACACACACGCACACACGTGCTCCAAAAGCAACAAGAAATGACGACACAGGACGGCTTAGCAGCGAGGAAACGACGACAAATGTTGAAGAACGTGATTGAGAAACACTCCCTACCCACTGTGGTGTGCCGTGTATGATAATAAAAGAAAATCCTGGTCATTTTTAAAGCCTTACTATACATGGTGATTTTTTTTTTATTTTTTAAATCATGACTGCCATACATTGAGTGCACTATAATATACTTACTACGTTTGAAAAGCACTACAAAATGAGCACGATACAGTGAGTAAGGAGTCATTCCCATCCATTATCTTAGTAAAGGAGAATGATGATGTCACTTAAAGAGACAGGTGCTATGGAAAGTGCATTTATTGCATATTCTTGCTGTACATGTCAAGAGATGACATGGACCATGGGTGTCAAGGATATGGAATAAATGCTCAAGTGGCTTTCCAAATGCACAGTATCAACATCCATGCAAGGCTGGAGAATGGGGATGCTCCAAGTTGCGCTCGCCAGTCCTCTACATGTTCTTGTACATGGAGCGGTCGCGCGGGAGCTGGGGCGGCGTGCTGCTGGCGCTCAGTTTGAGGTGGAAGTGGTAGACGGTCAGCGTGATGATGATGATCAGTGCCAAGATGAAACCCAGGATGAGTGGGAGAGTCTCCTCCAGGCGCTCGCGCTGGTCCGTCATGCACTTGTACGCTGTGAGGAAAGATTTAGTAAGAAATTGCACCAAACTTTGTGACATTAGCAGCAGCCGGTGTTACTCACGTTCGCTGAAGACAAAGTCAGCGGCCATGTCGAAGGGTTGAATCTGGATGTCGTACATGTGCACGGTGACGCCCTTTTGGTGGTCGCTGCTGATGAGGGTCAGCGTCTGCTGAGCGGCGCACACGAACGAACGGCCGACTGGCGTCACCAAGGCAGACAGGCGGTGAGTGGTCGCCGTGTGCTTGCCCGCTTGTGGAGAATACAAAAAAAAGGTCACTTATATGGATCTGTGCATGTAAAACTTGTCGTGGTAAAATAATCATACTCACGGTTGTAGGCGTTGATAAATTGAGAACTCTCTGATGTGTCATACACGAACTGAACCTTACTGACCTTCCAAATTTCTTCACCCTTGGCACGCAGCTCCTGCCATGCACACACAATGATTAAGGCCAAAAATATAACAAAAGATAACACAAATATAGAAATTTTTGCATGGTACTTTAGAGAAGAAGATGCGCAGAGTGTAGGCATGGTTTTTCCAGCTGATGTGGATCTCCGACTCAGTGCTGTCACACTTGCCTTCAATCTGAGCACTGCGAGGCAGCGTGAATGACGCCTGCTCTGTGATTAGCTGTGCACACAGTGAAAGGACATCACTGAATGGAAATTTAAATAGCCTTCATTATTGTAGTTCTTTAGTGTATTTAATTATTTGGGGGGTGGAGTATGTGGGTTCAAGTGGGCGGAGTCTCCTTACGTCTATCCGGTTGAGCGCCAGCACGTCGTAGGGCACAACCAGTCTGACGGCGAACTCCACCATGAGACAGGTGGTCCCGTTCTCCCGCACGGCAAAGATGGCCCGGTCGGGGTTGTCCGACAAACCCGACAGGTTCTCGCCTTCCTGCTCGCCCACCGACATCGACACTGACAGCAGCAACGCGCCTGCACGGGAAAATGATCAGTACTGTACTACCCCCCCCCACAAACACACACACAAAAATGCACAGTCAGCATTCAAAAACATAAGTTAGCTTCCAGTTACATTAAATTGGATTCAAATCAAGCTTAAAAACACGTTAAAAGCAATTATTAACGTATAAAAAATCTCATAGGATTTAATACAAATATTTTTCAGAGGCTTTTTTCGTGACAGACACACAATGTAATGTTGAGTTAAGACAACTCAACACACCCACACACACTTACACGCCTACACAAAAATGGGATCAGCACTCACAAAAAATAAGAATGCAGTCAAAATAAGCTACGGCTCGTGGGCTATTTATGGGCCCCAGAGGTTTAAATTGAGCTAATTAATAATTATGTAATCATTTAACACAGAAATAGTCACTGGATCGCAATTTGTCATTGGCACGCATTCATACACTATACACACTCAGAGTCAGTACTCCCCGAATACAGCACAGTCAGCATTAAAAAACAAATCATTGTGAGTTGAGAAATGGTGCATTTGGAAATAATATTCCAAACATTCTTTCAAAATAAACATTTTTATAGATTAAAATCACAAACAATTGATTAAAAAAAATCAGCTTGATTTGGCACTTTTTTTTTGTTAAAGACGCTCGCATCCACACTGCACGCATACACATTCCTCACTGACCCAGTAGAAGGAGCTGTCCGCTCTCCGTGGTGCTGAAGCCCGCTAGTCCCATCTTCCAGCAGTTTCCCCCCCCACCAAAACCGCCGGAGACACGAACCCGGTGCGACTGCGAGCACCTGAGCTGAGCGGGAAAGAAAGGAAGAAGAAGAGGCGGGAGGGAGACAGCGAGAAAGAGAGAGAGTGGAGGGAGGGATACCTCCCTTCAAAACGTCACTAATGCACCCCCCCCAAAAAAAAGCAAAATAAGAAAAATAAAAATTCCATTTGAAATCCACTAAAAACTAAAGATGACTAAGTGAAGTCATCTGGTGGGCGTCACTCCACACCCCTGCAGTGGCTCTCACTCTGGCTCAACTGACTGCAGGTTGCGCTGCCAGTGAGGCGTGACGGGAGAAAGCCGCCCACCCCCCACCTGAGGCGGCCGAAGCGCCCGCCTCCAGCCCTGCGCCTGCACAAAAGTGCGCCGGAGCTTTCAGGTGCTACTCATGGGGAGTTGCGTGGTAGCAAAGGAGACAAATGGCAATTTTGCTAGGCAAGTCTGGGCTTGCCTCGTTGAGAAATTTGAACTGTTCATTTAACGTAGATGATATAATTTTTTTTTTTTTTTTACTGAGGGCTTTGTAATAGTGTCAGGTGGGGGGTGAGTAGTTGCTGGCTTGACCCCTCCCCCTTGGTGTACACTGCAGAAGCTCACTGAACCTGTGCACTTCTTCGTCGACACGCTGAGAGTACAACTGAAAACTTGAATTCATTCAGAAGGCTTTTGATTGAACTTCATTATTTTTTATATTTTTAAAATGTATTCAAAGTATTGCTTAGACCTTGCTACTGATATTTGATCCAAGTCTGAAATATTTCACATATTGTTACATTAAAATAAATATATATATTTTGAATTATTTCTATTTTTTTATTTTGATATTTTTAACACCGTTGCTTTTTTTAAGAGTTTGTTATTTTAAAAATAGTTGTATTGACTTTAAAAATTTTATTTTCTTTTTTACAACTTCTAAAGAAAACTACCCCCTGTTCCACTCCCCACCCAAAAAGGAAGAGGAGGAAACAAGAGCTTTTTTTGGATCACATATGGATGTTATCATACTGTACTTGCTGGATTTTTATAAATTTTTTGGTGCAACTAAAAAAAAAGAAGAGAGAAAATATTTTTTTGTCACTGGACTTGCCACACACAAGACAATGCTTATGTTACACTCGGAAAAAAATTTCACCTCTTATATTTTTCCACTCCATGTATGCCTCCTTGTGATTCTGGATGGTGTGGAATTTAACATATTTTTTGCATTTTTTTTTTTTTTTTTGCCCAACGTATTCCACAAAGGAAGAGCAAACGCAGGAAGTTATGTGACGTAAGGAGACTCACAGTAAGACTTTTGTCACCAGCCGCTTAATAATTACAGTTAATTGTATTTTTTAACTATAGAATTACAAATTGATTATGGTTCCATAAGTAAGATGAGGCGAAAAAGCAAGCAAATGAATGCTTTTAGGTCCCATGTTCCACTGTCATTTATTGGTACACATACTATAAAACAGTATTAAAGGAGCAGAGTAACAACCGCGTCATCGTCGCTATAAGTTCAACAGTACAATAGAAATACAAAAAAAAAAAAAAAAAAAAAGACCAGAGAGAACACACACACACACACAGTATGGTTGGTTGGCGAGCTACAGTTTAAAAAAAAAAAAAAAAAAAGAAGCAAAAATAATTTTTTGCTTCTGGACCGACAACATAAGTGCAAAAAATAGAAGAAAAAAAAAAGCCTCTAACAAACAATTTAACTAGACATCATATCTAATATATATATATAATATATATGTTCATTTATTTATATATATATGTATATAGAGATCTCCATATAAATAATTCTTGAATTTGGCATTGACCCTCACTCAAATAAATTAAAACAATCTGAACAGACACCAAGTGGCACATTTGCGACGCCAAGGAATAAAAGCACTTTCTTTTTTCACGCCCTTGTCAATACTCGAGGGGCGGCCTCTGCTCAGACGAATTAGACAGAAAACAGAAATTAAAGCGAGAGGAAAGAAAGACGTCATCCTGATGTCAGAAAGCTGCTGCTGTGAGCATGGACTAGCAATTTGGTGGTGATTTTATTTTGCACATTTTTTTTTTTTCAATCACTGCTTGAGTATTGAGTCACGTTAGGGGTGGGCAAACTTTTGTCCTCGAAAGACACCTTAGATTTTAAAAATGGCTGGGTGCTGTTAGCTCATGTGTAGATAATGTTTTTTTTTAAATAAAAACAAAATTAAAATGTGAATGGAAATATTTTGTATTGTATCTATGTATATAAAAATGACTTTAAAATATTCAATTAAGAAATGTGAATAAATAAAATTGTATAGTAAAACTGAATAAATACATTAAAATTAACTGCATTGGAGGGGCAGCTATGTGAACGCTACAAACGTCTTGATAATCAAATCTGAATTTTTAAATAAAAGAACAGACTTTGCCCACCCCTAGTTTACCTGTTAAAACCAGTTTGGGCGAATTTAAAGAAGGGGGTCAATAAAACATTAAAATGTAAACATTTCAGACAACACAATAGCTTTTTTTTGGGGCAGTAAATTTTTTTTTTAACGCTTCCATACAATTGGATGGAATAATATTCATCACTGTATAATTTTTTTGGCAACACAATTGTATGGAAGTGGTTAATGAAAATATCAGAATCAATTTAATTTGGGAGCATCACTGATGGTGCAAAACACCCTGATGAGTTTTCATCGCATCACTAATGTGGGCATTTTGTTTCCCCACAATACTACTTCAACAAAATTTTAGAAAACAGCTTTGCGTTAGAAATCAAGTGTGATTGTACAAACAGTGCTACATTCCAATCATGTCACATACAAACAAAGTGTTTATGTGCACAGTTCCAAAGCTAAATGGTGTTTGTAAGGGGAGGGGGGGGCTACATTGTGTCTGTTGGTGTGTGTTTGTGTGGGGGCGCTGAGTTTTGGTGTCTGTCTGTGTGTGCGTGCGTGTCAGACGCTCACACCACCGTGGGAGGTCTGCACTCCATCCCCTCCTCCAACTTGGCCATCTGCTGCATGTCCTTTGCCTTTAAACATAAATACATACACAGCATTAAGAAACATACATGGAAGGCACATGCACATTCAATAAACATATGGTGTGCACAAAAAGTCTACACAGCCCCTTTCAAAGGTTTTTGTGATATAAAAACAATGAGACCATTATAAATTCATGGTAGTCGGCACACTTGATGAATTGCAAATCAAGTCAAGATGTTCGAGTAGTTTGTTTGCTTTCTAGCCCGTTTGTTTTGGTTGCGCAACTTGACTCTTTATGATGTCATCGTACAACTTGACAAATATTTATTGCATTTAAAAGCATAAAAACAGGAAGAGTGTCATGGTGGTAAAACCGTGAAGGAGGTACCTACCTTTTTGTTTGTTTGCATGGTGTGATGCCAAAAGCTGTGCCAGGAGAAGCAAATGATATTAAAGACAACTCAAAAAAAAAAGAACATACGTGTACACATACATGCTATACATGTATACACACTGGGATGGATGGAGATGAACGAGCAATCTTTGTCAAAGTGTCAGTGTACCTAATGAAAAATAAAAATGGGACTTTTATATAATGTTCTGTTGTACCTGCTCATTGAACTTGTCCAGTTTCTCCACCTGCTCTTTCTGGTTCTTCTCCAGCTGCTCCATTTCCTTCTGGTGCTTCATGGCCAACTAACACAAACACGCAAACGTCACGTCTTCCCCCCCGGTCCACGCGTGCAGATTTTGTGTACGTACCCTCTTCCTCTCATCCATGAACTTTTTGGTGTTGCTGCTGTTCAGCTCTCGCACTCTCCTGCGTGTCACAAACAAAATGGCGTCTGTATGTAAATACTGTATGTTAAAAAGTGTGTGTTTGTGTTGTTGCACCTTTCCCTCTCTGCCTTGTTTTTGATGCTCTTGTCCTGGCTGATGGCTTTGCTGTTCTCCATGGACATCTTGGCCTGGTTGGCTCGCATCTCTTTGCTCTGCCTGCCATCACAACAAACGTGGAAATGAGAACTACGGAAACCCGGAAGAGACAAGTAAGTTTAAAAGCGTGTCTAACCGCTCGTGTATGAGTTTGAGCTGGGCGGTCTGCTGCTCCTGCATGCTACTCAGCAGCTTCTTGAGGTGTTGGCACTGCTGCGTGACGTGGGCGTCCTTCATCTCCTGCTCTTCGCTGCTGTGGCCGCTGATCAGCTCCGACCATTCCTTGGTGTGCTGCGCCGTTGTGTCCTTCACCTAGCGCGCATGCACGCACACATACAAACGCACGTCAGGACTCCCGACGACGAAACCACAAGTGAGGCTGAATGTCGCGCACCTTAGCTTTGTGATCGTTGACCAGCGTTTGGATCTTGTCTTCGGTTTCTTTCTTCAAATCTTGGCAGTTGTTTTCCCTGATGGGCAATACGTATACTCAGCGGACAATTCATTAGGTACAGGCGTGTCACGAGTTACCCTCGTTTCTTGATGGCTTTCTCCAGCAGTTTCTCCAGCGTGCTCTTTTCCTTGTCGTGCGCCGACAACACCTTGTCCACCTGCGTGCCATGCGATTTCTGCATCGCGTTTTGATCCTGCCAAGGCAATTTAAAATAAATAAATAAATATATACATCCAGATGCAATGTAAGGAACGCATCACTGACCTTCAAGTGCTTCTTCTTTAATGCGCTCAACTCCTTTTGTTGCTTTTTTAGGAGCTTAATGTACGTCTGCAGTGGGAGAGACGCACGTTACATCACAGAGTCTTTTATTTTACAGAAATTACTTTTTGAAAAAGATGGTACCTTCATTTGCTTTAAGTCGTCAATGCTGACATTGGGTACCAGTGTGTTATCTGCTTTCTTGGTCTCTGCCGTGTTGTTCTGGGCGGCGTTGGAGGTATGAGCGACATCCGAGCTGCTCTGAGGCGTCACGCTGGCCTTCACCGTATCCCCTCGGCCTTTTCCCTTCTTGTCGTTCTTGGAGCTTCCGCTCGGGACGTCGGCGATGTCGTTCTGAGACGCAACAGTCGGTTTTCATGACAGTGTTTTGTTTATGTTTGGTTATGTTTGTGAAGGTACCGTGTCAATGCCGAGGGCTTTCATCTGATCGGCTCTTTTCTCCGCGATGGTCAGAAATTTCTTCGGGTCGGACAGAGCATCTACGATCGCTGCAAAGTATCATTCATGTCTGCTTGGTTAAAATATAATTCACTTAAAAACAATCAATATAAAAAAATAAATAAAATGAATAAAATAAATTAAAAAAATAAAATACATTTTTACCATTCTAAAAACTATTCTAGAAAACTAGCCAATGGCTAGATTATATGTATTTTTTTTAAACCCTCCCCTTTACATTATAAATCCAATATGGAAAGACAACAAGTCCTTTGCAGAAGTATAAAAAGAAAAGCAATCAGGAAACAATCAAAAACAAAATGCTTCTAGCATCAGAGCACACCCAGCAGGAGGAGGCGCTAACGAGTGCGGTCATTTTCCCTGCGCCAACCCTTTGGCTTGCTTTAATGACAGCTGCAAATGTCTTCTCATTTGCATGTTTAAAGCACATCATTACCGGGAAACCAACCAGCGGCAAAGAGGAAGGAAGTCGAACAAAATGAAAACAAAGTTCCCTTGAAATGAACCTGGAAAGCGTTTGGGGACGTTTGTTTCGCTCACCCCCAAAGCCATCGGGCACGTAAGTTTTGAGGATGATCTGGCAGAAGATGGTGGGCAGCGAGAGGGGTTTGTTGCCCTCGTTCCGCAGTGAGATGTGACGGTAGCCGGCCTGCAGGCCGTCCAGCGGCAGGATGCGCTGGCCGATCAGCTTGTTGTTGTCGTCGTACACGGCCAGGCGCAGCACCGCCAGATCCGGCAGGATCACCTGCGGAAAAAGAGAACCACACAAACAATTTTTACCAAAATGATGCTTTACAATATGGCCAACTTGAGTAGCGACAAGGCCATCGCCATGACAACGCATGCTGTACATGCATAAAGGTTACATCTGCAGTATGTTTATGGGTATGAAGAGCCAAGTGATAAGTGAACAAAGAGAAGAGGATGATTAATCCCCGGCGAAGAGATAAGAGAATCCCGAGGTGAGATGAATGAAGCTACGCAAAGCGAGGTGTGGTGAGGCCCCGCCTCCTCGCTTGTGACTCATCCGGTGAGTCTTGCTTGTTGCGCATGCATGCCAGCTGAGCTTTTCAAGGTGTTTGCCGGTTCCCGCCGGCTGCGTGTGCACATGTGACAAAAGGGATCTCGCCAGCAGCCTGTGATGCCCCTCACTGATAGTGTGTGTGTGTGTCTGTGTGTGTGTGTGTTGCATGGCGCTGAGATTGATGGTGTGTGTTAAAGGGAGCTGGAGTCACAGTCACGGCTGAGAGACTTCTCATTGTGCTGAGAGCAGCACTATTGCGCACACAGCAACCTGCAAGCGCGCATTTTATTTAATATGATTTAATTACACCTACATTTAAATGCATTGCATGTTTTGCTTGAAAATAAATACAAAAAAAAAAACCACTAATATGACTCACCTTTCTAAATACGAAGGGTTCCTCATTGTAGGCAGGGTTGAGTCCGTTGTTCATCACCATGCGCGTGCGGAACTCTTTGCGGATGGTGTCGGTCGGCAGGCCGTACATGTCCACCTCCACGTACGTGCCGATCTTCTTGTCCGACAGAAACTGGCCGGAGAACACCTGCAAGCGCAGAGGAGGTAATGGTAAACAAGGCTGGATCAGCGTTTAAGAGGTCGAAACGTTCGGCATCTAACCTGCACACTGCATGTGGCGGCGATGACGCCGTCCACCGGCGTCTCCGAGAAGGGATCAAATGTTCGGTCGGACCGCCGCATGAAATCGGGCTTCAGCAGGTACCTTATGTGCGCAATAATGGAAAATGTCAATGAATTGATTTCTTTCACTTTCAGGTGATGTTTTCCCATTTGGACATAATGGCCCCATGACCTCCTTGTATATTACACATATTACATTTCCCGCATTAGCAGTGGCGAGGGAGGGGGAGGCGGTTGGGAGGAGGACGAGACAGATGACTTCTCCGAAAACCACTTACAGGCCCCGGGGAGCGCCAGGCGGCGGCTCCGGTCACCAACGGCAACCGCTAATGAGATGTGACAAGCTTTAAGTGATGAGAGAGAGGAAGGAGATGCTCTCACCCGCAGCATCCGTTGTACTCAAACTTTCCCTGATTCAGCTGCATGGCCAAATCTGAGGAGGGAAAACAGAGAAAAAATCTAAAGCGTTGCAAAGGCTTAGAAGGCGCTCATCTTCTCGTGCCAGCGCCTCTGGCCTCGCACATGCTCGGTTTGCGGGAGGCGCCATATGTCAAACGGCCCTTTAGCCTCGGGCGGCGGGGCAACAGCTGCTTTACAACAGGCTCGCGCCCACGTCTGAGGCGGGCAGTCAAGTGCGGTGTGGTAAAATCCGTCCATTTCCGATGGAGCTTTACTCCTGAATTGGTCGGTGCTCAATTGAAAAGCATTATTTTGTATTGCTTGAAAATACATGTATATTTAGAATCTGTGTGTGTGTGGGTGCGTGTGTGTGTGTGTGTGAGAGAGGTTGACGGCGGCCCCGCATGGCGTGATGCGGTACCTGGGGTCTGGAAGTTGAGTGAGACCATCTGGCAGCCGGCGTTCCAGAAGATCTGAGGCATGTAATTACTGGAGTCCACTCGGCCCCCTTTGGGGTAGATACGGCTCATCTGACGCTTGTTGTAGCTGCGCTCGGGCTCAGGAACATTCCGACAAAGACGCAGCATGTGTGTGTGTGTGTGTGTGTGTGTGTGTGTGTGTGTGTGTGTGTGTGTGTGTGTGTGTGTGTGTGTGTGTGTGTGTGTGCATCATCTGCACCGCAGGACTATTTTTAGTGTGAACAACTCAGGTCAAGAAGTCCCTGTGGAGGGAGAGTGTGTGCGGTCGCATGTGAGGCCAAGCGACACAGTTCACATTTTAGCCAAAAGCGATTCCAATCCAGAACCCAAAGGATACTTGACAAACTCGATGGCGTTGGTCTTCAAGTAGCCGAGGCCCACAGACTCGTTGAAAGACGACATGTTGTGGTGGATGTTTTTCTCTGAAGAGGAAAAAAAAAAATTTATTAGGAAGATGCACATGATCTATTTCAAGAGATGAACGTGAGCTCACCCTCGGCCACATCAAAACTCTGGAACTTGACGGGCTGGGCGTAGTTGACCATAGCGGAGAGGTACGGGTGGATGTTGGTGGTGGCGCCCACGTACGTGTACTGCGCGATCAGAGCTTCCTCCAAGTCCTCGGAACCCTCCTGATTGAGGACACAAACTGGATCAGGCCTGGTCGGGATGTGGCCGGTGTCATAAACGGACCTTTTTGTTGTTGTCAGGGTCGGACGCCTCCGAGATATCTGTGGCGTCGGCTGCTTCCGTAGCTTCGGATACTTCCGTGGTCTCGTCGTCGGGCACCTGCGACCCGAGGCGACGATATGAAGCGACATCACGGCCGAGTAAAAGTGGGTCAATCTCACCTTTTTGATACTGTTGCTGCGCTCCTCCACTTTCTTGGTGCTCAGAGCGTTAGCTTGAGAGTCACTGTTGGCCTCTTTGTCACTGGGTGCCTCCGAAAGGCTGCTGGGCGCCTCCGAGGTCACGTCCTTATCTTCGGGCTCCTTTTCTCCTGGGGATCATGATGTCATTTTCAGATGAGGGCGGCGTAATGACATCACGGGTTGTGGTGGGTTGCCCGATCTCACCGTTCTCCGCTTCGTCCTCGTTCTCCTCTCCCATGATGATGGCCGTGGTGTTGGTCTCTCCTGCCTCCATGTGCTTCTTGAAGGCCTCCAGTTGCTCTGTATGATGCATTAAAACACGCATTCAACCACAAGATGACTCAAAAACGAAGATTCCGTTTACAAGTGGTCAACTTACTCTGCTCCACTTCCGGTTTCAAGCGCTTGTTTTTGATGAGGATTTTTCGTTTGAGATCATTTGGCGAGGGTAAGGGGCGACCGGACTCAATCTGCAAAAAGGAACATTCATACGTTGGAATTGGAGCGAGTCGCCAAAGTGGTTCTGGAGGGCAGAGAGGTTACCGGAAAGTTTTCCAGCGGCTGCTTCTGGAGAAATTCGCCAAAAATCTCCTCGCAATACTTGGCCATTTTGTACTGTTGTGGTTTACTGGACACACAGAAGCAAATAAGTTACAGCTCACATTTTCCATTCTTTTTAATATTACAGCCTTATTCTAAAATGGATAAAACACAACATCCTCACAATTGTGCAAATACCTGCAGTGGTTTTCAAAGGATAAAATAACAGGAAACTCTGTGGTGACGAAGGCCGTGTCCTTGATGGCTTGGATTACATCCTGTAGGCAGTCATGGCAGATGTACTACTACATTTGTCCACAAGAGTGCGCCCAAGCACCACGTAAAAGTGCTTACCTTGAACAGGATGTCAGTGCACATGGCCTTGCCATGAGTGATGATGGGCTCCTGGTCCTCTCCTTTGCCGTCCCAGCAGTCCAGCTCCACGCACCTGACACACACAATCAGCATCTGCATCCCAAAAATGTGAACATGCGTCTTGAATAACTACCTGCATCCTGAGAGCAGGGCCTGGCGATACATCTCCACCGACGACTTGCCGCCAAACTGCCGACCCGTCAGGTAGGAGTTGTGGGACGAGCTAATGAAGTAGTGGGCCAGCGGCTGGTCCATGTCCTGGTAAAGCTCCAGGCGGTCCAGGAACACTGGTGCATTCTCGTCCGACATCAGGTAGCGGCAGAAACCGTCGCTGGACATGAGGCCTGGAGGTTAGATTGAAAATGCATACATTATTATTACATTGAATACATATTTGGGTAAAAAAATGCCCATATACTTGAGTTTCAGATAATAATAATAATAAGGTGCTCTATAAACTGTTTATAGATGTAACACCACATTTGTCCAGAAGAGGGCGGGCATGCACCATGTAAACATTACTGTTATCCTTGAACAGAATATCAGTGCAATTTAAAGTTTATTTGATAATATTTCTCAAATTTCTCCCCACATAGCACTGATGGACTGTTAAATAGGTCATCTAAAAAAATATATATTAATATATATAAAGTGTGCACTCTGTTGGCCGAACCGATTGGTGGCAGCAGAGACCCACATAATGTTTCCTGTTTCATTTCTCCTCCTCACTCACCTTTCTTCTTGAGCCCTTCATCTCGTTCGTATTTCTCGATGATCTGTGTGGCTCTTTTGGGATCATAAAACGGGAAGAGGATCTCATTGAGACGGGGGTCCCGCTGATTCTGGAGAACAAGTGCCAATAACGAAATCAAACAATGACCAACATACAGATGTTTGTCTTAAAAAAAAACAAAAAAACAATTGTGCATCTGACATAACACACGGGGATGATGATTCATAAGTGACACCAAATCACACATAGGTGCTGTCTAGTATCAAGTGCGCTGGTCACAGAACCACAACACAGGCAGCGGAAGCAACAGGACAGAAACCTCTACCCTCCCGTTGCCGTGGCAACATCCATCAGACACCAACGAGGCTGAGGAGGGAGGGAAGGAGGGATGATGAAGAAGAGGGGCGTACAGGGGGATAGAATGAGGGATGGCATGCAGAGGAAGTTGCCCTTGGAAGTAAAAAAGTCTCCTTAATGGAGATGTTGAGGGTAGTGAAGGCAAGGCAAACATACACAAACAATCAAACAAACACACAGAGAGCAAAGTTAACGAAAAATAAAGAGCTTACTTCATTGAGAAAGCTGACTAACTGGTCTACTGTTAAATAATCACTTTTGCTCCCATTGCTGCAAAGGAATCCATTAGAAAAGAGAAAAGAACAAATGTTAAGCCTCTGGAAATAGTCAGTCAGTCGTTCCCCCAGCAGGCAGTCAGTTCACATTATTAGAAACAACAAGCTGGCTTTGTTCTCTTTTGCGGGGACTAATCGTCCCCGGTGAAAATGTCATTAGGTAGAAGATCGTTAATGCCGGAGAACTGGAGAAGCGGGTTAGAGGCTCTTTTCGTTAGTGCAGCGGGCGCAGCGACAATGTTTGCCACCATTATTTACAAAAGGATGCGGCGCTAGCGGATAACGTCACAGTGAATCTTGTTAGGTGGAGCTAATACGAATCCAATGCAACGCGAGGCCATTACTTCTTTTGGTTGTTATTCATTTGGAAGGTTGAAAAAGAAGTGCACAAAAGGGGGAGATGGATTCTTACATCTTCTTGAAGAGGTCCTCTAAGTCCGTGCGAGGGCAGATCTTCTGCGTGAGCGCGTAGAAAATGTCGAAGGTGAAGACCGACGGTTCGATCTCATCATTCTGCGGGCGAAATGAAAAATATTTTCCCGAGCGAGGAAAGCCGCGTGTCGCCAGACGAGAGAGCCCACCTTGCCGCTCGGAAGGCCCAAATCCTTCAAGGCTTGAAAGATGCCCTTCTCCGTCTTGCCTGACGCAAACGTCCGTGTAATCCTTGAGATGGGAGGAGAAAAAGAGTTAGTGGCATAAATATGAGTTGTGGTGCCAATTGGCTCTTACCCTCTCACGGGAATCTTGCCATTGACATTAGTCAGGACGCACATTTTCATCCAGCTGCGAGAAGGACACCGAAGAAATTAGACAGACGCAGGCGTAATCGACCTGCTGTGGCGGCTTGGCACTCACTGCTTCTTTAGGCAAGTCATGGGACACACGTTGTTGGCCTTGAAGTTGTGAGTCACCGACCTCAACCCCTCCGTCCATTTCTGTGTGCAAAACAGCAGCGAGCAGCATGACGGACATGAAGATAAAGCCATTAAGTGGGATAACACGGGCTCCGGTGCGTGTGTGTGTGTTCATGTAAATAACTCTATTACGTCCTGAGGTCTGCTACTGACGGCCATGTGCACGCTGGAAGGTGCTGATAGTGTCTTGGTGAGTGTGCGTATGTGTGTGTGAGCAAACCTGTGGGCAAAAATGGTGTGTGTGTGTGTGTGTGTGTGTGTGTGTGTTGATGAATAAATAACACCCCATGGTGGCATACACTACAGAGTGCCAAGCATCCTTGATGAAAACACAAATGGCCTCTATTGAGGCTTTTTCCAAAGACACCCTGTGTGTATATTTTGGTCACTGGACGGTCTTGAAAGAAGAAGTTCAATTCATCTTTTTAAAGCAACCTTCATTCCTGTGGATTTGCATCTTTGCATGACTGGAGAGCTATAAGTAGCATACATGAGCTTTGACTAATAGCTAATAAAAGCCAGCATGAGTGAGCTAAATTGAAAGACGCGATCTGTCAGCACGACAAACATGCGGCTATTTGGAGTCGCTCACACACGCAAACAATTATTTCCCTCACCCTGGCCATGTCCGGGTTCTCCGCCACCATGAACATGAAGCTGAGGTTGACCAGGTCGGCGCCGCTGCAGATGCAGATGATGCAGCCCTCCAGGTCCGCCTCCGTCTTGCCTGCGGCCTCGAACGACGACAAGATCTTCGGGTCCTGGCGTGGAAAGGAAGACCATTTTGTGTGTAAGAGAAGGAGTCGCTTCCTTTTTTTTTTCTTTTTTTTTTTAAAATCATCTTGGGAGATTTCAATTATTATTAATTATTTTAAAAGTGGAAAAAGGTTTCCTCCATACGACAGAAGTCCATCCATCCATCCATTTTCTGAACCGCTTAGTCCCCACGGGGGTCGCGGGCGTGCTGGAGCCTATCCCAGCCGTCACCGGGCAGTAGGCGGGGGACACCCTGAATTGGTTGCCAGCCAATCGCAGGGCACACAGAGACAGACAACCAATCGCACTCACACTCACACCTAGGGACAATTTGGAGTCTTCAATCGGCCTACCAAGCATGTTTTTTTTTGGAATGTGGGAGGAAACCGGAGTGCCCGGAGAAAACCCACGCGGGCCCGGGGAGAACATGCAAACTCCACACAGGGAGGGCCGGAGGTGGAATCGAACCCGCACCCTCCTAACTGTGAGGCGGACGTGCTACCCAGTGCGCCACCGAGCCGCCCTTACGACAGAAGTATAGGAAAAAATCTGCTTTTTAACATGATAAATTGACATAACATTACAAATGGATATCTATTTTAGCGTCATATGATGATTTATGCAAGAGGAACAAAGTATCTTTTCAGCATCAGCTTTTGACCCGAACTCCTTAACCCAGAACACCAAACAAGCAGCTCCGCACACAAAAGAATGACATCGGCGTTCGGCTTTTTCATCAGCGTGGGAGGAACGCTTTGGTGGCTCGTGTTTTTTTTTTTTATTATTTCCCCCTTACCTTGGGGACGGCGCCGACGCGGATGCTGTTGATGAGGGAGCACTCCAGCACCTGGCCCTCCTGTGACGGAAATGAGGAAGCGGGAAGGAAAGGTAGTGAGAATTGGAAAGACACGTAAATAGGATCACATTAACCCCATTACAGCAAAATAACACTCTTATCAAGGCGAGGACGAACTTCATTTGTGTACCTTTCCTTCACTTTTCCAGCTGATGAAGAAGCCATACTCATCCACCTTCACCTGGCAATTGGGCTCAAAGATGTACGGGTCCTGAGGAGAAGCAAAAGTCAAGAAAATGAATCAAAAATATCCCCAAATCTTAGACATGTTAAAATACAAAGTACAAAAAGTTGTGCAGTTTAAAATTAAATGACTGTAACCCCAAGGAGTTTCATCGTAAAAATAAAGCGACCTTAACGTTCATATATTACACCGGGATTCTGCTTCTTCATTTTATGTAAACTCCCAAAAAGACCAACAGAACTGTGTGACAGACGCGTTAAAAGCCCGAGCGACTTAAAAGGTCGTAAAAAAAAAAAAAAAAAAGGCCTACTGTTAAAAGCCAACCTGTCACACTGTGTGACAAGCTCGCTTCCCCAAAAGGATATCTTTTACAGCACGGCCTTGTCTCGCATTTTTATTGATCTGACTCAAAACATGATAAATATTGTGTTTTTTTTTTTTTTTATGTGCTCGTCATCTTGCGGCAGTTCCAGAAACATCCGTCAACAACCAGAGACGGAAGCGCCGCATGCAGGCAGGTTGTGAGTGGCTGAGGAAAGCCTTTTGACTGATGACCGAGGACACAAGTGACCTTCCCGCCTGTCCATTTATCAACGGCGGGACGGAAACCTGACTCAAAAATCAATGTGGAATGTGAAGTTTGTTTTGAAACGAAAACAAATCCCTCTTGTAAAGGACTAGAGAAGAACAGCATTTTTGTCATCAGTTTGAAGTGTGTGGGTGGAGTTAAACTATTAATTTTTTTAATATGGTCTCTAAATGGCATATTTTTCTCTTGTGGGTGTCTCTGAAATATAAGCACAAACAAAAACCTGTCTGGACCATCAGTCACTCAGCAGGCCGTGTTTTTAGTAAGGGGAGGGGTGAGAAAAATCCATGCTGTTTAGCATATTTGCTCGAGTGTGCGCGTGGGGGTGGAATTGGCGGACGCCGTTTAAAATCGACGCAGGAACATCGCCTACGGGCTTTCTAGTTTCTGAGCAGCGGAGGATTGTTAATTCACGTATAAAAATCCAGAATGAATGAATGCGCTGTTTTGAACTTTCCTGCAGAAAACTTAAAGTGCTAATTGTCTTGACATGTGAAGAAATTGACAATAAAGCAGACTTTGACTTTGTCACAGGTTTGCCGATGAATTTCTATGCATGAGTGACATCACAAGTTGTCTTTGCTCCTGTCATGGGACTTCAATATTTACTTAGCACAAATCTTATTTGGAAAAGGAGTTTCCAATAACAGACACATACATAAAAAAAAAAAAAAAAACCTCACTACTATTGTGAGCAAATACAAAAGTTGTGAAAGTTGAAATATGACCACTGGCTGGAGGATCTGCAAGTTGGAGCACAGCGCCGTTGTGGGAGCGGTCAAAGTGATCATGGCTAATCAATTATTTTTCTTAAATATTTTTTTTTTAGACGTCTCATTCATAGAACTAATAAGTCCACTTTTATTTGTACCTCATCAAATCTGTCAAAGGGGGCGCCATGTTGCATGAACTCGGGCACATGCTTCTGCCAGTTGAACTCGTACGACTTTGTCATGGCTCCTCACAGACCTGCAACAAAGGGAATCACACAATGAGTCAAACGCACAGAAAACCAAGTTGGCAAAGGGCACAGAAAGATCATTTCGCTTTTTTTTTTTTTTTTGGGTCGACTGGAGCAGGCTTCAAGGGATCAAGGGAGCTAACGCTAATGATCCAGCCTGGCATTGAGTAATGACCTGAACAAAAGAAGCCTTTTATCGCTCCATAAGAAGAGGACGAGGATTGATTCAGGAGCTGTCTCGTGCACACACACGTTGCACGTGCGCAGCCATGCGCCGTCTCGGGGAGGAGGGTGGGAGGGGAGGGGGCACGCCCGCCAGGAAAGCGTTATCTTGTCGATGACACCAACCCAAATATAGTCTCCTCCTTACGTCATTCTCAAATATGCCAGACAAGCGCGTGACACGCTATCTATAGGCCTGCCATGACACCTGCGTGGAACTGTTTCATAATAAGAACCAGTTGATGTCAAAATCTTGACTGGATTCAAAAAAAAAAAAATTCCTTATCTCAAATTGTGTTCATTTTTTGGACCTCATTTACAGTATCTGTCCAACCAAAACCACCAATCACACACTTGTCATAAGGTTTGACTTCAGTCTTACACTTCTCATTTGTTTTCAATCCCTCGTTTTATCGTTAAAAAAAAAAAAAAAAAAGTTCTCCCTGACACATTGGCTTTCTGCACCGCTTCTCCACTTTGAAGAGTTCTAACGATGTGTCTGCCTAACCTTGTTACTGGCCTTTTCCCCTCGCCGGCCTGACGCAATCTCGCACCTCTCGCTGTGAAATGCGGTGCGATTAACAGCCCGGAACATTTACTGACTCGACTTGTGCCGCGTATATCTTTATTTTATGACTTTATTTCAAAATGGAGACACTCTCGCGGGCTCCTGTGGTCAACCATGAAAAATCATTCGGCGATACCAACTTCGTGGTGGGCAGAGACGTTTCATGGTAAAAACCAAAAAACTCGCTTGCAGGGATAGATGATGACTTGCTCGCTTGCTCGCTCGGGAGAGAATGAGGCAAGCGGCTGTATGTGACAGAGAGTGGAGAGAGGCCATTAGGGGGACGTCTGCTCTTGATGTGGGCAATACACATCAGTGCCAACATCTACAAAGGCCACGAGAAGCTCTCGCCAAGAGCAGATGAAGCACGTTTTTAGATATCAACATATGGTGGCGACTGTTTACGTTCAAATTCTTTTTTGATATTTTCCTTGTTTTGCATCACAGCTCGAGATCGTCGCACGCGTTGTTGGCAAAGTACATCCAAATCAACCCGGCGTTCGACCATCTGTGGCATCCTACTAGGAGACCGGGATCACAGATGGACACAAAATGTCGGGGGGAATGAAAATATAGATGCTCACTTCCTGAATAATGACCAAGACCGGGCAGGGCGCCAAAATAAAATGTTTTGGAAATTCGTTTTTGAAGGCCCTGTGAAAACAGAAAAAAAAAAAAAAAAACTTCGCATAAGTTTTTTTTTTTTTTAAATTCCAGAAGGATTCGCTCCTCTACCAAACATACATTTCCATCATCAGGATAAACACGGCTCCAAAATTCAGTCAATTTGTGAGGATGGGAAAGCCCTCAAAAATTATGATGTAAGCAGAGAACAGGAAATCCAGTTAAGCTTTGGCTAGGGAAAGTCAGCATTCCACAATTGAACAGATGGTCTCTCCCCCATCCAGAATTCAAAGGAATAACATCTGATTAAATCAGACTAACTATCCCAAATCAGATTGCCGATGGATCCTAATTGAATCTAATTGGGTTGCGCCGCCTTGTCGGAGGCGAGGCGAGCGCGTTAGGTAATATTTTCTCAGCGATCCCGTAGCGTGCACGTGAGGCATCGAGGTGGGAGCGAGCAAGGTCCGAGCACCCCCTGACTGTCCAACCCCCTGACAAGGAGATAATTACAACAGATAGAGAACACCCAGCGGTCCCACACCTCATAAAGTAAAATGAGGCTATATCCGGCAGGCAGTGCAAAGGTTGACTGGGGACGCCTTCAATTCACATCAGGTTTTTGTTCCAGGGCAAGTGCCGTTAATACTCTACGTAATACTAACTTGTATTTTTTTTTTTTTACAATATATTTTCAATATATTTTTTTAATTATTTTAATTATATGTTATTATTTTATTTATTTGTAGAAATTTTAAATATAAAATCTATCCTAAAAGATTTTTTTTTTTTTAAATGACTGGCTGCTGTTGTATGTCTTAAATCAATGCCAGAGCGAAGCAATTTTCTTCATTCAATAGTCACATCCTTGAGTTGCCTCGAGCCATCTTCTCCTTTTGAATACAGATACCTTCATTAAAGAAGCAAGCAGAGATGAATGGGCTTTGGTCAAACCATAACAAAATAAACAAAAGAGTCGCAATTTAAGATCGCTGCCCAAATTAAAAAGACCACGTCAGCAAGATGAGTGACAATTCACATGAATTGCTTTTCCAGCAGAGTTCATGTTTTGCTTGACTCCACAGCTCGTATCGCCCACGCGGCTTCTATATTTGCGTAGGAGAAAATGTCTTTAATCCAATAAGAGATTTTACAACTGCAATATAACCCTGTGTTCTCTGAGCAAACGGCAAATACGACAGCAGAATCAATGCCCGAGTCTGTCAACAGAAAAACCCGGACAAGGATAGAGATCCTCCCTGAAAGTGACATATTTCTTTTTCTTACAAGGCTTCCATGAGAAAGCACATTTAAAAAAGACAATAAATTTTTAGATTTTTAAAACAGGTCAATTTGACCCATAGGTTAAAAGCTCCTTTTTGAGTAACTTCAAGTAGAAAAGATCTTTTTGCATTCATAAAAGCCTGCAATCCACATTTGTGTAAATCAAACGTTTTTTAATGACTTTAAAAAAAAAAAAAAAAAACACCCGAGCGAGGCCTGGCTTGTTTCTTTTTGCCTTTTATAGTTCACCGTCACTCATCGGTCCACCGATGACATCATTTGGTGTTAGAGAGCCGCATTGTGTGCACTGATGAGCTCCAATATTGCCTCAAATATGAATCTTTCCACGGCTTAGCTTTATTTACAGACAGCCGTGGGGCCGATATCAAGTATTAATTCCCTGCTGGAAGATGTAAATTAGTTGGTGAAACAAATCAATAAAAGACAACAAAGATATACATGGCCAAACTAGCTCTCTCTATATATAGTCATTACTATCCGCACGCTGCCAAATTGAGTTATACAAAGAATTTAACACATGGCTTAATGGACGGAGCAACCCCCTAATAAATGATGGCCTGAGGCTTTTACTGAATAGAGGATATGAGACTCAATGTGTGTGTGTGTGTCAGTCTGTCGCTGTGTGTGTGCTGTGCTGAAGGCAATAACAGCAGTGAACAAACGCTATGGAGGAGGTGGGAGGGGGCTGACAAGGTTGAAAGGGGGTTAAATAAGGTCTGTCCTCGGGTTATTTGGGAGCTTGTTGAATGAATGGAAGGGTCGGTTCAATTACATGCATATTCGCCACTAGATTGTATGCTGACCAAGAACAAAACATGGAGGGAAATGCAAGGGAATAGGAAAAATAAGGTCAAAATCCTCACAAAGTGGACATTTGGATCCAAACGGTTTGCTGTGCTAGTGAACACACACGCAGATGGCCTAATATTTGCACAATAATCTTTCCCACTGGCATGTGAGGACACAACAATCCAAATCGACAGGCTTAAATCTAATCTGAGCACAGAAACATCCGCGTCCGACTTGGAGGTGGCAAAGGTAGCACGGGGGAGGACAACTTGCCAACGGCTGAATTCTTCGGACGCAAGACGTTAGGTAACCGGCCTTCGAGTGAAAACATTGCATTATGTCCAAATTACTGCGTTACATCACATGCTGTCCACTGTTGTGAGCTACTGTGTGTGTATTTCTGATGGTCTCGGTGATAGCAGATTAGGAGGTCAAAGGTTCAGTTTGCCCAGCTACACATAACTTGAGGAAGGATCTTCTGGAGAACGTTTGCCCAAACATGGGCAGAAATATTCAACATATACACTTATGGAGACCCCTTTCTCAAAAACACACACACAAAGCCTGAAGGTAAGCAGAGCTGCACAAACATTTCTATAATATGAAAATTTAAATATGATCTGTCCCGCTGAAGATATCAAGACAGGAAGTGGGAAGATGAGTTGGACAAAAATAAGAGATTTCTCTCATTGCCCAAATAAGTCTGCATTAATAGAGAATGTGTGCACCCCTGGTGAGCTACTGGTGAGGCTGCCAGGAGCTGTAGAGCCCAGGAAAATAGAACATGTCCATATAGAGCGGAGCTGGAGGAGAAGCGGCTCAGAGGTCCGGGGGGTTACATGCTTCCCCAGAACGGGAGCTTTGCTTTTGGGCTCGACCTACTGCAAGAGGTCCCGAGGCCAACAGGAAGGACTTTGGTTCAGGGCAGCCAGATTGAAAAGATGGGTCTCAAACCTGGGGCCCCGGGGGGAATTTGCGGCCCGCCGCATGATATTTTGCGGCCGCTGTAAAAAAAGTTTAATGTTAGTGGAACTTGTCGCCATAGTTTAGGCTCATGACAGCTTTCGGCATGTAGTTCTGAAGTGCGAGGAAACATTATCCTCTCACCCAGTCCCACTCTGAGGGAGAGCGAAGGGTTCCGGGAAGACTAATACGTGTCATCAACACTTTGTTTAACTAACTAAGACTGGATCTTGAACACAGGCGCTTGACGCAAAACAAAAAAAAAAAAAAAACTCGCTTGCAAATCAAAACACTACAGCAGTAACTACACAGGGCGTAAATTAAATTGTCCCTTCCCCCTCTGGGGATATAAATAAAGGAGGCCCTTGAGCATGAAAGAGACGATACATTGTAACAAGTGTTTCCCAGGCAGAGGCCGAGAAGAGGAGAAGGAGGAAAACCTGCCTGACAAACAAACACTCCACAGATGTTGCTCATCGCTCACACAACTGGTCGCCATAGTAACCCAGCGGGCCAGTCACGGCCTTCGGTTGGTCCGCTCGCAGCGGTGACATTACGCCGGTGTACACACACATAAAGACACACTCTAGACTCAATAACAAGTACACAGACAAACATTCCAGCCTGTGATCTGGACCCGAGTGTGTATTTATACTGACGGGACGGGAGGAACTCACAAGGCCACCCGGCCCCGATGCTCCCTTGGGCCTTGACACAAATTGCTTGACCCATCATTAGACACTTAGTTATGTTTCCATCCCCACCCGTGGAGTAAACATTTCTCTTGTTTGCGCCGCTTAGTGAAAGTCGTCTATTTGAATGATTGCCTTTAACTTCCCCTGTTAAAAAAAAAAAAAAAAAAAAAGAAAGAAGGTCCATCTAGCGTCAGAATTCAATTCGCAAATGGTGGACACGCTCGCAATCCTCTTCCTCCTTCCACTGGCCCCGTGCCCCGATTCACTCATCTTATAACAAATCACAGACAACTTTGGTGTCCGACAGACAGTCGGAACTTATAAAACTGTAATACAGTACATCTTTCCTCCTCTTGTAATTTAATAAAAAATAATAAAAATAGGGATGTACTTACCGAGCAGAATGGGGTCGCAAAATGAGGGGAGGGTTGGGGGGGAAACGGCAAAAAGGACAGTCACTGGACCTCTCTGAAATCAGAAAAAAAAAGGGGGTCATGGAGACAGTGAGAAGAAAATTAAATCTTACTTGAGTGTAATCACGCTGCTGACCTTATTATTTAGTCTCATGGTGTACACTTACAGTAATATTGAGGGTGCCTTGAGGGGGTTGCACACACACACAATGTACAATGTTGGTTACTGTTTTCTACGTTCACCCTATTCCCCCAAATATCGTACATTTCAAGATTTCAAGACGAAGACGTCCATTCTGAAGAAGAGATAAAAATGCTAAACGATTCCACGGCTTTTCCCGAGCGGGACAGGAAGTGCTTGTGGTCGTGCGGTTGCTTGGTACAAAGATTAACGGATAAGTGCAGGCAGCACAGGGCACATCAGCACAAGTCAAAGACTGCGTTACAGGACCATCCCCATTTACAAATGACGTTATTTATGGAATGTCCTGTCCGTTCCCACATTTCATTTAAATAGCATTCGTCAGGAAAATACAACACAGGCTCAAATGTCAATTCTGTCGAAAGCACTCCGGCGAGAACATATAGATCCATATTGCATAAGGATCACATTATTGAGAAAGGACGCCACGTGTGCAATTACCATTAAGGTAGAGGATGTGCGACGTGAGGATTGAAGAGGTGTAAACAGAAGCAGAGTGTCATTTAACCGATGACAATGCCGCAGGAGATTAAAACAACAGGGGGGAGGGGACGCACACACAAACACACAAACGCGTTGAGGCGCACACACCACATATCCCACAGGTATCATGAGATGGGACACAGCGAGGGAAGTGACATTTTCTTCATGTTACCTGGAATAGGCTATTCTAAATATAACACAGTAACAGACATGTTTGGATGCAAATAACAACGCAGAACGTGGACCGCTGAGGTCCTGGAGACAAACAACCCAACCAACGGAAGGAAATGGTGGTTTGGGGAAATTCTGTGAAGCGACAAAAGGTCTGAATCAAAGACATCTCAGCTACAGTCCGTTAGCTTTGAAATTGGGATGATCCGAGCCAAAGAACAATCGATACGTTTGGTGAGGAGAATCGGAAAAACATTCTGTCCCGGACTCTCAGGCTGCCCCGAACACGTGGTGGAAGCTATTTCTCAGCCGTCTTCCTGTTTTATATGACTCCTTGGAGACGTAAAAAAAACGCCGGCACCCTGGAGAGCAAATCTGCAGGTTTTTGTCACACAGCTGAATCCCCACTGGGGACGGACGGAGACTTTTTTTTTTTGCCGCAGCTTTAGGGGACAGTTTATCCTGCTGATAAATCAATTAAACAGAAGAGCACTTGAAAGAAGGATGAAGAGCTTTTTGCAGGAGAGCTTTAATGGACAAAAGCTCTTCAGGGTCCGTATAGGACTGAGATCGGTTGTAAAACCTTATTTAATCGTAGCAGGCAACGGTTTTAGTAACCTTTCAAAGTTCTTAACTGTCATGTAAAGGTAAACAGAGGTCATCGGAAGGATTTGGCGACTAGCTGGAGATGTCACGAGTCGAAGTCTCACTCAACAGAATCCAAGCTAAATCAAATCAAGTCGATTGAGATTGAAGATAAAAATTTATTTTGAGGTTCAGAAATGAATCTTGCACTTAGTGAGTCAGCAAGAGAACACAGACAACATCACTTCCTGCTCCTTGAAAAAAATGATGGAGTTTCCTTGGTTAGTACAAAATGAAGTCTGCTTTGCGCTCAACACGTTCTTTCTTACTCACTCACCAAAATGCGACATAATTAATGATTAAAGCAGAGATTCGGGCCACGGTTTTACGTAATAATACTCATTACCGGATGGATGAGTCATTGATGAATAGAAATGTGCTAAAATGACCTTCAAATTTTTGAACCACTTTACTCTGTGGACAAAAGGATTGGGTGATGTTTCCATCCCAAAACAGCGACTGTCTTTTTTTTTTTTTTTTTAATAGAATAGAATAGAATAATAATTTAATAATATAATCATAACATTTGTTTAAGACTGATATTTCAGGAAACAATGTTAAAATATTGCTTAGAAATAGGCTGTGTTAAAAAAAAAATTAAAAAAATAAGACATGATTGCAAGCACTTTCCCACGTGTTCACGCTTTGTTATGACAGCCTGTTAAGAATGGATTTACATGCCTGTCTAAAACGTTTGTTTAAATGGCAACGATGAGAAGTGGCCGACGCCAAATTTCAGGCACTGGCTTCAGAAATGCATTTGCCCCCGCTTTATAATCCTCAAACGCGGTCCTGGCGTTTTGGTTTTACGAGCAATAAAGTTCAAAGTACAGCGTGGAAAATTTAGGTCATAAATTAGGCACAATGCTTTATGCTGGCAAAACGCAAAGTTGACTGCTTTGCATGATGCAAGTCGGTATGTATCAACGCCCCGTGCCCTACATAGCGGTGGCTAAATGTTACATAATTACTCTGACTTATTATGTTGTAACATTTGCTCCGTGCACACACATAGTGGGGCGGCGGGAAGAAGAGGGAGCAACATTCCCACCGCTTGTCAAGTCATCCACGAGTCATGTGTCCGAGCGGCTAATTTTCATGGCGAAGTATTCTGCTCAATTTGACGCTCAAACAGTGCTCGGCAACGATAACAAACTCACTTGGGTGACAACCTCCCTCAAGGCAAAATAAATAGTACGCCTTTGAATGTAGTAACCATTTGCAAGTCATTTTAATTTTATTTTCCATTATGGAAATGTCATGCAAATTATTATTTTTTTCCATTATGGGAGAATATCATACATTTTTAGCTTAATAAAAAAAAACACATTTTAAAATATTATCACTAAATATATTATTTATATTGTTTTTATTTTATTATTTCTGATTTTATTTTTAAAAAGATCACTGTTGGGGGGAATCTTACATTTAAAATGTTTGAAAAACTTGCTATAAATACAGGAAAAATAATGTGCACCCTTGCCATTTTTTTGCTGACTTCAATTGGAGAGCATTTAGCGGGGCGGCTGTGTGTAATAATAGCAATCCAGCAGAGGACGGGACGCCGTCGAGTATTGCGGCGTTCTGGAGCGAAGGTCGGCAGTTTAATTGGAAGAGCAAATTTCGTTCACGTGTATCCCCACCGTGGACGACGCCATGGGGGAAGATGGCGTGCGTACATGTGTGTGTGCACGCACTAGCTTCTATTAATCATAATAATGATGAACATTTACGTGAGATACGAGAGGCGTAAAACACCTGAACGCTAATCAACCTCCGCCTGCCGCCGTGCCTCTCGCTACACATGATGACATCATTAATCCACATTACATAATGCGTCGAGAACTTTGTATGGAGAGCAATCACTTCCCCGTTTCATTACGGCATCTATCTGGGGAGCTTCACAGCAGCGGCAACCTGTTTTGCCGTGACTGATGTGTTGTCATCAAAACATTTCATGGAGGAATCAAAGGCGAACATAAAATGGTGGCTCCAAACCAAAATGGCAGACTGTCTGTGTGTGTTTGGGGCAAGGCTTCTTAAAAAATGACTTTCCTAACAAAGGTCATTCAGCAAAGTGAGACTCCAACCCAATTTATTTGAGTTATGTGGTTGATACCAAGTCATCGATTTTCATTGCTCTGCTTCAAACGAAACTACCATCTGTGTCTTTTCGGACATGGATTAGATGGACTTTTTGGTGGATTTGCTCAAGGCACCACAATATTAGAAACCCTCCCAGGATGGCATGTTTGGAGGGGACCTGAGAATAACAATGACAAAGCTGTTTCAAGATGTAAGGCCTAATAAACGCAAAAGGAAAAAAAAAAAATCTATCACCGCTCGTAAAAAGAGGAAAAAAAACATCAACTCACCAGTTCTGCATCAATTACAATCAGCGGGAAAGGCTCATGTCTCGGCCAGCCTGCAGAGACAAAAAAGGACATACGGTAAGAAGGGGAGAGATTTTCATCAATCACGCCGTCGGGACTTATTTGGCTGCTTTACAGTCGGAAGCTCGCTGGGGAGGAGGCCGCTGGGTTTCTCCCGCCTGGGAAAACACCGCACAAATCACGTCTACCAGCAAAGTCACACACCTGTCTTATCAGACCGAATCGGCCATGATGAAACCCCGTCACGGATGCGGACGTGAGGAAAGTATGGAAGTGACTGGATGGAAGCGGAATATTTTAATGTGAATAATAATTCATTTCTCTCTATTGATTTTTTAATTATTCTGTCAGTTTGAGGCAGTGGAATTAAAATGGAAGCACACGACAGCAACATGGTGTCATCTTCAGAGGATAATTTGACATAAAAAAAAATTCTGGAAAATGCTACAGGTAGAGTTGGAGCTGTTTATAGAGCAAATAAACCCAGTGGCTTGCCTGCAGGTTATTACACTGAACAAATAAGGAGCACTTAATCTACTGGGTGCATGCGATCAAACACTTGTCACACTGAGCAACAGACATGTTGTTGCTGACGTTTGCTACTGCTAATTTAAGAAAGGAATAGAATTTATTACAAGTGAAAGGCAGACTAATTTACGAAGATGTCGTTGATGCATTGATGCTGAAATTGTTGATGTTACTCTAATAATATCAATAAAATCACATTAATAGTCCTTAGTTTACCATTACAACAGAGTTTCAGGAAATTAACACCAGGTTGCAAGTCTTCAAAAAAAATATATATATATATATGCATGGCATACACAATTGCGCTTATTGCCTCCATGATGCTGGAGGAGAGACCTTGAGCAATGACACCTTGCATGCAGCACTATTATTTGGGACGGACACGCGCACGCGCGCACACGCACACGCAGATAGCATCTCCAGTAAACAACCTGCTAGAAACACACACCCTACACTCACTCCAGCAGCCTTTGCACGGCTGGCACAGGCTTTGTCATTGACCGGCTGCAGTCAGCCTCTGTCCCGCTTCCCAGCTAGCAGCGCCTGCACCCTCCAGCACCACCAGCAACCTTGCACCCCCCACTGTGGAAACATCGATACTCTCATCTCTTTTGCATTTAATGCACACCACGGGCACACACATAAAAAACACATTTGGCATGTTTTTACCTGCTAACGTTTTCACGCTCGTGGCACGCTAGCGAGTTAGCCACGAGCTAACAACTGTCTCCAGCTGTGTGAGGGATAAATGTGACTCGAGCTATCTAATGGGAATTTTTATTATTATTATTTCTAATAACCGGGGAAAAAAACGAACGCTGTGATGCAAGCGTAAAAGCAGCGTTCAACCCGGCAGTGTTGCTAGATTATTACGAGAATTGCAGGCTTTTTTAATTTATATATATATATATATATATATATATATATATATATATATATATATATATATATATATATATATATATATTTAATCCGCAAGAAGAGCGCAGAGTACCGAGAGGAGTCCAGCAAGCAGTCCGGTGCGGCTCGTTCCCTCGCCGGCTGCCTCCTCTTGGTCTCCCTGAAGGGGCTGGTCCCGGTGCTCGTGGAGACTGAGCGGCGACCGTCCGACCAACAAGCTGCTCTTCTTTTTTGTTACGTTTGTGAGCGCGAGAGAGAGAAAGAGAAAAGGGAGAGAGCGAGTGAATGGGTGCGCGGAGAGTGAGTCATCCAGCCCAAGCACATCCAGCTCCTCCCTGCCTGTCTAACAGCTGACTAGCCGAGCCGCCGTGCATTGATGGGGGCAAACACCAAAGCGCCACCCCCGCATCCCAACGCGACTCCCCTCTCCTCCCACAGAAGGCTGCACATGTCAACAAAGGAATAACCAATTAGTAACGATGTGCATAGGAGAAAATGGTGGTGCGCTGATCACTGAATCTTGGAAAAATAGCCCTAACAAATGTGTAATAAAGAAAAAGTATGTGTATTCATCCCATTGTCAGAAAGAGCTTGGTTGTGATCTGCTAAAATGAGCAGTGTCAGAAAATTTAGCCTTAGTTTTGTTTAAGAGCTACTTTGCAACATCCGGGTGAGCAGTAGAATGAAATCTTAAGATTAAGAAAAATGTGGCGCCAAGTGTCAGAAAGCTTGTTTATGTTCTGGGGCTGCTATGCTACATCCAGCATGAATGATGACTTGTCAACAGTAATGTTCTAGTTTGGAGTATTAAAAACCATAGCTGCTTGAAAAAGCAGGAGAATGCAGGCCAAAAGGCACGTACACGCGAAGCAAAGTTTCGAAGAATCCGCGAGCTTGAAAACAAGACGTGCGTCCTGTCTTGAAACAACAAATTTGTAAGGAATTGCGGCGGAAAAAAAGAAAAAAATCAATACCTAACGATCGTAACCTTTCTCGGTACTGACGTTTTACACGTGGCCAACAACAATGAGTCACTCCATCTGCAGGTAGGCCATCTTACGATACCCCAAACTACACAAATGAACACACATGGCTGCTCCCAAGACATCAGAACACAAATAGTGCAGCAACACATGTACACAGACAATCTAATATAGCATCTATTCTTTATCATGTTGGAAAATGTTGCTAAATGCAATGAAAGCTAGGCCACGTTAAGGTTGCGCACAAGCGGCTAGGCAAAAATCCACCTTTAAATAAAACATCGCAGACTATTGGCATAGCAAACACGAGTCAGGACAATGTCTGCAGGTTGTTAGGCTGAGCAAATAACACACAGCAGTCACATAACAGGTTTAAAGACACGTCACGCCTGGAAAGACACTCGCTTGTCACATTGATGTTCTTTTTGACATTGACTTATGTGCCTCCAAATTATTGGCTGCCAAAGTTTTTCAAGGCTACACAAAGTTTTGTTGTTATGAAGCAAAATAGCAAAGCATCATGAAAAGCATCAACATACTTTTCAATATACTAACAGACCACAAAATCAGGCACCATTTAATGAGCCACAATAGAAAATGCAGCAAGCACAAATATAACAATGCTCAGTGCGTGTGGAAAACAAAGCGCATGTATGTCGAGTATGCAATGCATCATGCATATGTAATGGATTGTGTGTGAATGTTTTCTCCTACCTTAGAAGCAGCGGCGTGTTGGAGGGCCTCATTAGCGTCCACTCCAAGGACACCTCCTTGCCATCCTCATCCGCCCACTGCGTTTACGTAACGTGCTGAATCTTGCTGAAACTGGTCACGCCGGTCGTTAGGGGCGACCTGGCAAGGAGGTTGGGGGGGGGGGGGGGTCTTGTCTCATTGGTTACCATGCCAAACATACAAAACTTCAACCTCCAGTTCCTACTTCTCAACTCCTACTAAAGTAGCAAAAAATGTAATACTCACCCTGCAGGTGAGTTTCTTCACGTTGGCTAAAAACAGCTCAATTTTCCGTGAAAATCCCACTCTTCATATTTATCATCACAAAGAAAAATCCAAAGAAAAAGTCCACTCCAGGAGGTAATCCGATGGCCGCTCACTGAGGCGAACGCAACGAACAATCCATCAAGGCGTCCAGCGCTTGCTTGGCCGCCATTCACGTTCCTCTTGGGACTTCTTTGAAAATTGTTGTTGCCAAGGAGATGAGAGGAAGTGGGTCGTTATGGGTTTCCCCTTCACTCCACGCACACACGGAGACCCCCCCCCCCCACCTCAGTAGTGCAGTTCGCATAATGTAGACACTGTCAAAAGCGTACCTATGCAACCTTTGTACAAATCATCATGGCGACTATTATGGCTATATATGCATGATAGGTGCCTTTTTGTAAATTAAATAAATAAATAACTAAGATATTTTTTGTAAGCTATTACATTAAATTTGAATTAAAACATTTAAATTTTAAGGTCAAATTAACATGTAATAAAATGTAAAATAATTGATACAAAACAATACTAAAAGCTTAAAATATTTTGTAAGCTGATTATTTTAAAAATGTATTTAAATGAGCATGTCTTTTAAAACAGAGATGGAAAGAGAGAGAGGGGGAAAAGAGAAATACACACACACACCGTCTGATGGCTGAAAATATGAAAAAATGATGATGATGAAGCTCAAACCAAAAATTAAATATAAATGAATGGTAATAAAATGGTTAAAAACAAACAAACAAACAAACAAACGGACAAATCCACCCTTGTAATGTACAATAATAACAGCCACATTTATTTGTAATTACAGACAAAATTCTCTTTACACGATACTGTTATTTGATCCACGTCATATTTTAGCCGTATTCCAGAGTGCATACACGTTCAAATGCAAGAATGCAGGAGTGGCACTTAAAATCAAAGTAGTCAGTCAAGACGATGTAAAAATTAGTAACTTAATCAATATAAAGGCTTTTTTTCTCTTTTTGTGGTCAAAATTACATACTGCTTTTTCACAAGTGTTACTCTGTCAGTAGTGGTATCAAAGTATTAAATATCACACAAATTCTTCATCATCATCATTATCATCATAATCACAGCGTGAAGCATTCAACATCAACAACAAGGAAAACAAATTAAAAAAAAAAAAAAAGTCACGGGACTCGTCACACGTTTGTCAAGTCAAAGAGTCCTTTTGTTTTCTACTTACACGCAGAGCGTAATTTTCTATGTTTGAATCTGACTTTTTTTTTAAAATTAGATTATCGGACGACATCGGCCAGAAGACTCACCAATTAATAAAAACGGACAAAAAAATTAACAATTCGGGGATCTCAAGTTGGAATTTTATCTAAAAAAAAAAAAAAAATCAACGTTATGTTGCCCTTTACCACTTTCAAATGGTGTCAAAATATAACATTAGAAGCAGTTTTTCTGCAACGTGTTGTTTTGGTGGGTGTTATCCAGCAATGGGGCCGTTATGATGGAGCCCCTCAAAGTCTGCCTAGCAACAAGTGGCATATGGTGAACTGATATCCCTACAATTACTTGGCTCCAACAAAAATTGCATTTTCTGCTTTTTTTGTCTATGCTACTATTGATTGCCATGATAATTTTGCGTTTTTTATAAAATGTTCACTTTTCCAGTCCTGAATTTAATAAATTAAAATGTAGATTAAAACAGTGAAAAAAACTTGACTACGATATTGGCGTAAGCGGAAATCCGTGAGCAAGACGTCTCCCCCCCCCCCCCCCCCCCCCCATAAGAGTTTGTATTTATCTACAAATTGCACTAAAGCTCAAATATTTGTTGTAATTACTGTAAGTCATCCCACCTTTCAAATCAACCAATACTGAGCTACCGTAACATCTAGACTTAGTTTGAGTACATGCAGAAACTCGACACCTCCGGGCAACTCAACCAGTGCACAAACATCGATCAGTGGTAATCGAAAAGTAATAGCAGCGTCGTTCTGTGAGAACAAAATGGAGTTATTCCGGGTTAGCTCAGTGCAAAAACAAATAAAACATCTAGGAGTAAAAGCTGACCAGACGTCATCGTGATAGAAAATCAAAATGTGCAATAATTCAAGTAAGTTAGTGACCCAAACTGTGGCCGCACCCAGACAGTGACGACAACACACAGGTGACGTACAAATACAACAGAGGTACTATTTACACACGGGTCCGGACCACAGCTACTCACCACACTGAGTCCTCAGATCTGGCTCACAAACACACCTGCAGTCCGCCTCTAAAGAGGCGTGTCATACACCCGCTCCAGCGAGGCTTCCTCGGCGTCGTCCTCCGACTGCGACGCTTTGTGGTTGAGCCGCTCCGTCGTTGTGGAGGAAGAGAAAGAAGCGGCCGGGTTTTGGTCACCAGACTTGGCCTTGCTGCTGTCCTGAACGAACTCCTGGATCTCCACGGGCAGCCGGCGGAACTTGTCTTGGTACTCCTGGTCGAGGTCACTCTGTAGCTAAGGATGGAGAGGTGGAAAATGTGAGTGGAATGATTCTGGTTGTCCATATTTGAAAATGGTTGCCAAGCAGCAAAAAAGGTTAAGAAAAATGAACAAAAACAGAAAATTCCCTAATGTGCATCCGATGTGAACAGACTTCATATTTCCAGGTGATGCTGTGCGCAGGTGAGACATGTTTTTCTGCGAGGCATTCAAAGCCCCCCCCCCCGAATGATTACACATGACAGCATTCATTCCATTGCGTGCCAATCATTGCTTTAATGCCGATTTCTCTGTTTAACTACCCGAGTGGCTCCCCCAGGGAGCAGCGTAATTAAAAGAGCAACGCTGTCGCAGTATTCTGGCAAGAGGCACGATCCAAAACACATTGCACTTTGGAGACACACTGCCCAATTTTCGACGTTATAAGACTAAGTAGTAGCAAAATGAAGTTCATTATGAGCGGAATCTAATCAGAATCAGCTTTATTGGCCAAGTTTGTGCATGCTAAACAAGGAATTTGACTCTGGTTGATCTCAGCCTCCGTACAACATTTAAGTGAATAACAACATTCAGGTGACTAAAAACAAGAACAGGATATTATTGCCCAGTGTTGTCTCTGAGACTCTATGAGTGGTGTGAGTTCATCAGAGCGACAGCCTGGGGAAAGAAGCTGTGTTTGTGTATCAATAAATGACCTCAAAATACCCCCATAATTGAAATTCATACTTGTGTGCTATTAGAATAAACTGCATTATTGTCATTTGTTTTCATCTTGTCATGTTTAGTGTGAGACATATGAACATTTCTGCAGTGAAGGTTGTGTCTGATAAAAGCCTCCCAAAAATACCGATTTTTGGAGTCCTTGCTTGTTCTCGAGTGCAGCATCTCAAGGTCACCTTGTATGACTCAATCCCTCCCTCCCCCCTCCTCTCCTTCCCATCTTTCCTTGGGTCTCGCTCTCCGTGTGGCTCTCACAGGGCGGACATCGAGCTCATCACGTTACAAGCAGGTGGCTAAAAATGCGTTGTGCTCTCTACTGCGCATGACCTACTTAGGGGGTGGGACTATCCGAGTGTGTGTATGAGTGTGTGTGTAGGTACACGTGCAGCCTGCCTGTCATCTTTCACGCCTGTCACAGATGTCATTAGAACATTTGGGAAGTGTTTTTAAATTGTCGAAAAATACAATAAAAATCTCATAGCACAATTTGTATTTCTCCTTTAATTGCCTCCATGCATGAAACAAGGTCAGAAAGTAAACTTGCGCGTCCACTCTGATCTACATTCACACTGGACGTCCACCAAGTGGGGCTCCCCCTCTTCTTCGTTCGTCTTTTAACTCCGGTCAACAAACGCGTGTTCGTCACGCACCCCGGGCGCCCGTTTCCTAAAATACAACAAGCGCCGTGACCTTCTTCGGCGGCTGTCCTCCTTTCGAGGAGCCATCGAGGGAAAGGGAGAAGCTTGGCAATTTAGCGTCACCCATCTGTCTAGGATACCGGATTTTGATTGAGACTCATTTGGGGCCGATTCCCTAGACGGACTTTGACATGTTGACGTGTCCACAAATATTTTGTGCGGATGGGTGAAACTGGTGCTGGGGGTTGATTGATTTTTTTTAAAGAAAATGGATTAGATTAATACCTAATGAGATGTCCGGTAAGCTTTTTTTTTTTTTTTAATTCGCAGCACCAAAAAAATATATAAACTGCACAAGAAAACTTTTTCGTCTCCAAACATGTCCCAATTAGGCCCGAAAAGCGCAAGATTACTCAGACAGTAGATGAGACGGGAGGGTCACCACCCTGTCGGCATTGCAGGAGAAGGATTGTCCTGCCTGCTCTGTATGTGTGTGTGCGTGTGTGTGTGTGTGAAGGTATGTCAGATAAAGAAGAGATGAAACACATTTTTGCCTCATTCATATTCTTGATGTTATCCGGCTCTTAACTATGAAAGTCAACAGCGGCGGCTGAGCGAAAAAGATGAATGCTTATTGAAACAGAAGCAGACACTTATATATATGTGTGTGTGTGTGTGTCCTTCCCTGACTTCACGATCCCATTCTCCACATTTTCTCTGCAACACTAACGGCAGGAATGTAGAAAAACCCATTCCCACCATAAAAGGAGGCGTTCCAAAAGGAAGCTTATAAGATGTGACAGCTGCTTTTAAATGAGAACGCACTGGAAATCCCAAAATAAATATTTAAAATAATATTTAATTTAAAATGATCCGTAGCAAATTTAGACGCAAAAAAAAATTCATCACTAATATTTAAAAATTATAAAACAGATATTATGGAGTGTATGAATGGATTAGCGACATTAAAATTAAGAGAACACGGTGGCCACGATCCTTTCAACCTGTTTGACGCAGGCACACGGAAACACTCACACACAAACATGTGCACGCATATACACACTTCTGGGACTCGCCTCCCACCTCGCCACAGATGGAGAATTCACTTCCGAATTAGCAGATTGCAGAGTGTCATGAGGGATGGCGGTGTAGGGGGGAGGGGGCAAGTTGCCATGACGACCGCCCGTGTGTGTACGTGTTTAAGGTTCTCAAGGCAAGGGAAGATCCATACGCTCATTTGTACAAGCCTGTCAAATTTATGTTTGTGTTTGAGATTTATGGAGATTTGAAATGAATCAAAATGTGCAAAATTCATGAATTGAAATATATTTTTTCTTTACCTTTGGCCTTTCATCCAAAATCTGCTGCCGTATGTCCTTGTGTTTCTCCTGCAGTCGCTCTTGTCGTTTACTCTGCGCGTCCTCCAGCTACACACACAAAAACATCAAATTGATAAATACAATAAAATATACTTCAGAAGAATAACATTCAAAAGATGTTTTTAATATTAAGGTAGGGAAGACTTTAAAATTGCAATTTTCATGTAAAGTCTCCATTTTCACTGTTATTGGTCTGGCTAGCCATTTTTCTTCCTCACCATGGTTTCAAATAACTAGCATTAGCATTAGCCACAGTTTTACTCACTATGGTCAACCGACATTACCAGAAAAGTAGTTACGTGACATGCTACTGGCAGAGGATCATTAAATAAATGTAGTTTCAATATTGGGTTATGTTTTGGTTGAATAAAGTCAAAATATGTCATAAAAAAAAATTAAATTCAAAATGTGACTCTTATTGTAAGGGCGACAAAAGGCATTGTGGAGGCTGCTCTTTCTTACCCGTTTTATGTACTGCACCACCTCATTGACAAACGACCTGTTTATCTCCAGCTTCTCTCTGCAGGGAGCAATAGCAGCACCACGTCAATAGTTTTCTTCGTCAACACCTCTACCTTGTGGTCACAGTAGTACATTACATGACTCACTCCTCTGTGACGTTTTTGTCTTTGGACTTGGCTTCGCTGATCTTCTCTTGTCTCTTTTTGTCCATTTTCTTCTTCAGGTCCTTCTTCTCCCTGCAGGAAAAGAGCTGCGGATGAGATGTTTCATTTGTAATACGCTGAATGCCGAATGACGCTCTCACTTTTCACAGATGTCTCTCAGTTTTTTCAGCTGTGCACTCTGACACTCCTCGGCCAGGGCCGTCAGCTTCTCCACCAGCTGGATGGAAAACAGAGAAAATTGTCATGCGGTGCTGAGAATCAGAAAGCGGATCGTGAGGGCTCACCTGTTTGATGTGCTCTCTCTTCTGGTACTTCTCGCTGTAGTACTGCTCCTGACGCAGCGTGAGGAGCTGCTGCTGTTGCTGCTCCTTCAGCTCGGACAAACGTTGACCGCACTCATGGTCCAGATCGCAGAGCTCTCGGTCCAGCGTGGACAACGATTGTTCTGAGCGGCTGCGCACATATATTTTTGTATGAAATGTTTTTCTGTTGAATATAGGTCAGGCCTAAATTAAAAGTTGGAAGAGCGCCACCTACCTTTTCTTACCATCTCGTTTGTGGCTCTTGTGCAGGGCGTTGCGTCTTCGCTGCTGCTGACTCTGCAGCTCGCTCACTCGGGCCGTGTGCTCCTTGATGAGCTCAGCCGTCTTGCGGTGGTGTTTGCGCACCAGCTCCTTCATCTCCTTGTACTGCTTGCGCTGTTCGCGGACGAAGCCCTTCAGCTGCTTCAGTTCTTCCAGCGTCAGAGCTTCCACTTCTGAAATGGAGAATGTGATGGCGAGGACGTTGCAAAAAAAAAAAAAAAAAAAAAAAAGGTTCTTACCAGTGAGGACACTTTGGATGATGTCTTCAGTCTTCACAGGTGGTTTCAAAGAACCTAAAAAGAATAACAAATGTGTCCTTGGGTACATACTACAGAGGATCAATCTATTAAACAAGAATAATAAATAAAACTGACCTGCAGATGGAGGCTGATGTCCAACCAGCGGGGGGGCGATTGGGGTGTGGCTCAGCCCGTTTTCCGCCGGCACGGCAGCCCTGGGGTCCGTCTTGGATTCTGAGGGGGGATCGCTGCCCGCCTCTGCCTATCCGTCGAGATGCGAGAACGTCACCTTTACACCTCAAATGTCATCGTCTTTGTAAACCAGTAAAACTTTCCAGCGTGTTCCAGAACACTCCGACAACAAAACACTTGTAAGCCAGCGTCTGCTCATCTTCATCCATCTCCAGCCCGACAAGCTCTTATCTGTTAACTTCCGTGTCCTCCTGTGGCCTGGCATTCATCTCAGTTCACTTGGAGACGGTCGCCATGGCCACATTACAAGTCAACATCAGCGAAATGGCGCCCCCGAGTGGAAATAAATTCAATTTCAGTTCCCACCCGAACTTGCTTGGAATATGAAAATATTTCTTTCTATTGTCGAAACACAACTAAGGTTGTAAAGAACCGGTTGTATGAAAAGTGTCTCACCTCCCTGTCGGCCTCATCGTCCCCGCCCTCCTCCAGGGTGAGAGCAGCCAGCTGATTGGCCCTCTGTTCCATCAGGTTGACGTAGCGGATGGGGTTGGACAGCGCCTCGATGACATCTGAGCACAAACGAATGACGATGATGATGATGAGAGTGAAGCCGCCGGGCCAGAGTTGACAAAACATGTCCGAGTTGGTTCTCACCTGCAAACGTGTCAGGAACGTAATCTTTGACTTCCACGTATACGAAGAGAGCAGGAAGCGTCAGAGTTTGGTTCTTCTCGTTCCTCAGGTTGATGTAATGATAACCTGCAGCCAGGACGCACGTTGAGGCTTGAAACCGTAATCCTCGACACTCTCACTTTCCGTCTTGACTTTTACCGACCTGGCCGTATAGCCGAGACGGGTATGATGCGGTGTCCTATGAACTTCCCGCCCTCTTCAAAGACGGCGATCCTGAGCGAGGCCAGCGTGGGCAGGACCACCTTCTTGAAGACGATGGGCTCCTCGTCCCACACGGGGTTGATGGCGTTGCCCTGCGACGTTTTGGTCTTGAAGGCTTTACGCTTGGTATCCACGGGAAGGCCAAACATGTCCATCTCCACGTAGGTGCCCACTTTCTTGTCTGACAGGAACTGGCCCGAGATGATCTGGAATGAACGAGGAGAAATAATGCTTTCCAGGTCGCCCTCCATGCGGTGGTTGTGTTTGTTTACTTTGACAGAGAGCGTGTTGGCGACGATCCCGTCCACGGTGCTCTCAGTAAACGGATCAAAGTGCTTGTCAGGCCGTCTCATGAACTCCGGTTTGAGCCGGAAGCCCGACTTGCCGTTGTACTCGTACATGCCCAGGTTGAGCTGCATGGACAGATCTTCACGCGGGGACAGAAACGGGATTAGGATCAGGCTCACGGACGCGACAGGTGGTAAACTTCTCACCGATGGTCTGGAAGTTGAGCGCCACCAGCTGGCAGCCGGCGTTCCAGAAGAGTTGAGGGTTGTAATTGGAGGAGTCCACCCGGGTGCCTTTTGGGTAAATTCTGCTCAGCTGTAGTTTGTTGTATCTTAAAGCAAGCAAGGCTAAGGAATGGACTGAATGCTACTGAATGCTCAAAACCTTCTTCACCCTGATCCTGACTTTTGCATGAAAGCCTTGATTTGAAAACCTAAGGATACTCCACAAACTCAACTGGAGACTTGGTGAGCTGCTCCAGAGCTTTTGTCTCCACAAAGGACGACATCTGGTAGCTGCGACCGGTCTCTGCCGGGTACATAACAAATAAAGAGGAACAACGTCCAGAAGAAAACCATCAGCCAACTCGTGAACGTACTTTTGGAAGCCTCAAAGCTGTGAAACTTGACAGGTTGGATGTAGATGACCAGGTTGGACATTTCCTCGGTGGCAAACGCCTCACTGCCCGCCGTGCCCTGACAATAATCCACAGTTAAAAACCTCTTCCATGTTATCAATGTTGCGTTATCTCTAAATGTACACCAGGGGGCAGCATCGGCACATCACCCACTTCATCCATGGATCCCTTTTTGCAATCATCATCGTCGTCGTCTTCATCCTCGCTTTCAGCCTCCACCTCACCTTGAATGAGATGAGATCAAATCAGTTCATGAAATGTAATATGATAAAAATAATCCACTGAGTTAAAAAAAAGCAGGCAGTTACGGACAGAAATAGAATGACAGCAAGCACGGCAATTATTTATACACAATAGAAAGAAACTAAGCGACTCAAGAACGAGAAATAGTACACCAGGACTCACCGATGGACTTCCTTCCTTGTGGCCTTAGGCTGAGCTCGGTGCCCTCTGCTGGCTGGGAGGACTCAGTCACGTCCTCCTTTGTGGAACCTACGCAGGGGGAAAAAAGCAAAAATTCAATTACCGTGAAACAACCCACAATAAGACTTTTTGTTGGTCTGCTGCAAAGTGGAACAACGCGACTTAGTGTGCCAAGCAACAAACAACTGCAGCACTTTATTCCTGTAATAATACGCCTTTAGCACGCCATATAGGTATGCATTTTAATAAAGTTGGAGAGCGTAAGAGTGTGTGTTATGTGTTTAAGACACTCGAGTGGGCATGCAGCACCCGTGCATGCAATCCACTCAAGTGATGGAGAGGACCATGAAAGTGATGGATGGTAAACAATACAAGCGGCATTGCTCCACTGACCGCGGCCTCGGTGTGTGCACGTGTGTGTATGCGGTACCGGCTCCCGGCGAAGACGGCTCGCAGACGCTGGATGAGTCGCTGTAGGTGTTAGACACCTGCTCCGATAGCTTCTTCTTGGCGCTGCCGTCCGACGACGCCTTGTGGTGCTTCTTCTTGTTCTTCACCAGGATTTTGCCCATCAGTTCCATCGGGCTGGGCAGAGGAACTCCAGACTCCAACTAGATGAGAGGGTGAAGGTTAAATACAGAACTTTATAAAACCAAAAGGAAGACTGAAGTTTGCCCCCACCACCACCAACAATAAAAAAAGCCAAATAAGGTCAAAATCCATCGCCGTCTTGAAGTCAGACAAATTTGCAAGTGTCCTTGTGAATGTGAAACAAGAGACTGCCTTTTCCTGTCACCTTTGATATTTATGTGTTTACGTCGTACGAGGTGATAAATTCAAGTAGCAGATCGTCCGGGAATGAAAGGAATGACGTCAAAGGACGGCAAAGGCGAGCCGAACAACAGCTTGCCATTATCGCAAACACTCAAGCGCCTTTTAACTATACCTTTAAACAAAACAAACACACGGAGAGGCTGAACGTCATAACGAGCCAATTGGGAGGAGATATCCCATTGGCTAAGCATGCGAGGGGGAACGAGCACCCGTCTTTGCTTTCACCTTCTCCCTACAATTACACGGCCACTGGTGGGAAATTGGTCTCTGTGACATCACATTGGGCAAGCACTTCACGGCTCTTGCTACATTCCCTCGCTTTATCCCCAGTTGCAGGGCTGAGCGAACCTCTGTTGAAGGGAGATAATGCCTCTGCTCGCTTCAGACAAGGCGTCCCTGCTGGATCACACGGAAGCGCGGAGCCCTGTATGCCTAGATGGGGAAACAAAAATCCTCCCGCAATGACCCTGTGTCAGTCGCCAAATGACGTCTTTGGAGGAAGATGGCGATACGAATGACAAAAGGGACAAAGCAAGCTTTGGACTGGTAGCCGTGGCAACAAAGGAGCTCTTGATAAAGGGCCGCCAAGAAAAAGGCATGTTTAAGAACAGGCTTTGTGAACATGATAGCGCTAACTTTGCTAGCCCTGAGAACCTCATCCCAGTTTCTTTCCACTATTGTGTGTTGCGCAATCACCAGTTATGCAACTTTGCCAACCTGGGGAGTCTCACTCCATTGTTGTACAAGACTGAAATTATCGTCTTAAGTTCACATTTTGGCCCGCGCTGATACACGTATTTGTCACGTTTGGATTGGAGTGCAGTGTTATGGGAGAGTTTGGCTACAAAGGGATAACGCAAGCTTGGGCTCGGTAGCCATGGCAACAGAAGCCAGCCTGATAAAGAGCCGTCAAGAAAAAGCAGTGGCGAGATTACCTCAGCCACACTTTGTCGTCTGACCGTTCAATCGCTCGCGGCTGCCGTGCCTTGTGTGACATTGACTAAAACTAAAAAATTCAGAGGCATGTCAAGAGAAACATGCACAGAAATATATCGCGACTGCGAGAGGCCATTTTGAAGAGTGACAGACGGGGCGAGGCGAGCGCCAGCAAGCCTTGCCAAATGCGACGCAAACTGTTGCTACCAGGCCGTTACGTGAGACCACAAATTGCCATAGTTAAATGTGTGTTGGACTCACAAGATACTTTTCCAAAGGTTCTGTCAGCAGAGCGTCGCCAAATATCGAGCGGCAGTATTCGGCCATCTTGGCCTGCTGCTTGGGTCTGCATAACAAAAAACAAATCTTTTAACCAATTGTTAAAGATCTTCAAGGAACACCGTCAGAAACAACTTGGATTTTGAGAAAAGTTCCTAAGCAGCTTCATAGACTTACGAGTCCACGTGATTCTCAAAAGACAAGATGACGGGGAAGGGCGAGGTCTTAAAGGCACACTCTGCGATGGCCTCGATCACCTCCTAAGCACACACAAACATACCTGCATCACTTTACAGATCTTGAGGTATCAAGTCTGCCACCGTGCGGCTGGTACCTTAAAGGAGACCTCGGTTGTCATGGTGAAGCCGTGGGTGATGACGGGTTCTTCTTCAGTGGTCCGTCCCTTCCAGCAGTCCAGCTCGATGCAGCGGCAGCCGGAAAGAAGAACCTGCTTGTACATCTCCACCGACGAGCTGCCCGCCAGCTGCCCCGCTACACCGGCAAAATACAAACATTTTGTCTGGTTGTTTTCATCCACAAACGCTGCAAATGTAATGTCACGAGATTCAACAGCTTTTTGATTCCCACATCTTTCCAGGCATTAAAAAGAATTCTGTGAATTCCCATCAGAGGAGCCACAGTCGGATCCACTTCAAAAGCGTCCAGCCGACAATGAAATTGAATCACTAAAATGAGAAGTCTTAACATCCATTGAAGGACGGAGAAAATAGCATTTTCTTTCAGTTAGGCGCAGCAGAAAATTTCATGAATAACTAAGTGTGTGAGCGTGTCTGTGTTTGTACCTGTGAGGTAAGTGTTATGAGAGGAGTTGATGAAATAGTGTGAGAGGGGAAAGGTCATGTCTTCGCTCTGGTCCAGTTTCTCTGGGGGGATGATGCTGTTCTCCTCGCCATTCAAGTACCTGGCAAAGCCCTCCACCGAGATTTGACCTAAAAAAAAACAACGAAAAAAACAATCAACTCTCTCACTTGTTCGCCATAAAAACACAAATTAGCATAAATCACACACACGCTACATTGTCGAGTTTCAGCATATTGCACAAGTGCTCAGAGCAAAAAAAAAGAAAGAAAAAGCACGAATAGTCTGCTAGGCATGCACACGCATTCCAACGTCACGCTAAATATGCAAAGCGATGCGTGCGTTCGGCGGGCGCGGCAAGTCCCCGCGGCCACTTTATGCTAATTAATGCGGCGCCGCCCTCTGCAGAGTCACTTCTCTAATTAACGGCGGGCTGTCATCTGTAAAATCGCAGCTCTCTGCATCCCTGAAGATTGATGGTGGGGGGGGCTCCCCTTGCCACCAGGGGGTCTAACCCCTCCAACCACTACCTCGGCGCTCCCAGGAGATGAAATACAGGGAAACCCTGTTAACATGGTTGACATCTGGAGGTGCTCACTCCCAAGAGGAAAATTTTACAAGCTCAAAATAATTCTCATTATCATTCTCTACCAACAAACACAAAGGTTGAATTTTCCAAACCGTCCATGGGACGCTACCGACTCCAGCCTTAATAAGGGTGTTTATTAGTATTTTAACGATCCCTTATTACACATAAAAGCTTCCTCTCAGTGACGATAAAGACGATTACTCTTGTGGTGTTTTGTTCCCATTTTAACAATGTTAACATCGGAGTCATTTAAAGGGGCGGCTAAGAGAAGATTATTAGCACATGAAATCAACGCTACTTATGGAGGAAGCGATATGAAAAAAAGCCGACATTTGATCCTGTATGAGAGAAAGCAATTTGTGTGCTGGAGATGAAACAAATGTGCGGGAAAGCCACGTTTGATTTTGAAAACGGAACCATGGGCCACTTGGAAATAAAATCATTCAAGACAAAAAATGTAAACAGGAGTGTCCTTGAGATCGATGATAGCGGGGGCATGCGGGTGACCCCTCTGCTGAGCAGATGGCGGCACTTTCCTTCCGGGGGAAATAAATACTCATATGTCATCGACGGGATGGAGAAGGGCGAGCTTCCAAGAAGCATGTAAACACACACCAGTGATGACAGTTTACTAACATACTTGTTTGAATGTGCTTTAGAGAGCTACTTTTTCAGGCTAGCCTGACTGACAACATAAGCTACTACATACTTAAAAAAAAAAAAAAAATGATCGTAAATTCTCCCTGGAAAATGTGTGCCAAGTCATGTGTCCAAGTGCATCGCAGCACGCCATTGACAAATCGACTCGGGCAGATTTTGTGAAGCCTTGACCTTGAAGGCAGCAGCGTGCGGCTGCCAGCGCAGCGCGCAGACGGACACCTGGGAAGACTTGAAAGCACTTTATGATTCACTGCTGCTCGTCCATCTAGCCGCTCATTCATGAATTATTCCCTCGCTTGTCACTTGTGATGTTCAATTTTTAAACTCTGAAAACCGGGGCGGGCTTGCGTGCGCTTCATCGTACTGCAGATTTAGCTCGCTCAAAGTCTTTATGGACAGGCAGGGGTCCGCGTCTGGTGGTCCTAATCTCAAAACATTGTCGCTGTTGCCTCCTGCCAACACTCTTACACACAAAAATAAATAAAACATCACCCCTGAAGTGAGGACAAAACCCTATTTGTGTCCATCAATGTAAAAGGTGCGTCCCAATACTTTTGACCAAAAGCTGCTCTATCCATACTAACCGTTCTGCGCAAGTGTGGCGTTGGGTTCGTATTTTTCCAGCAGCTGTTGGACCTGCTCAGGCTTGAGGGGCGGGTACAGAATCTCGTTGAGTCGGGGGTCTCGCTGCTTGTTGTTGATGAACTCCGTCATCTGCTCCACGCTAAGGTACGGGCGACTCTTTGCACCCCTGAAACCACAAAAAGTGTCCAGCGCATGAGAGGACGTTCTTCAAAATTAACAGGGTGTTAAATTTTACTTTAAATGATGCAATCGTCAGTAAAGTACATGGCCTGAAAGGCTGTGCGAGTGTGTGTGTATGTGTGTGTGTGAGCCCTCCAGCAATCATCATGAAAAGAGAAGCGAGACAATGAATCACCCCCCTTTTGCATCTCCAAATAGACTTGCCCTTTATCCCACGCTATCTGCCAATGCCTTGATTTAGCGTTTTTTCAGTTACCAAGGCGATAGCTACCCTGCAAACTGACCAATTAAAAAAAAAAAAAAAGACAAAAAAAAAGAAAGAGAATTGGACATCTTACACATCAGAGAAGATGTGGTCCAGCTCAGGCCGGGCGCAGATGTTGCTGAGGAACAAGTTGTACACTTCCGGCGTGAAGTCTTCTTGGGGGATGGAGTCGTTCTGCAGCAGAAAAAATAAATAAATAAATAAGAAAATTGTTCCAAAATGAAACTAAACGGAATTAGTTCCAATCAAGAGATGTGTCCCAATACTTTTGATCCGGAAGAGCATCTCTATTCTTTAGTCCACAATGATTAATTATTTTAAAGATGTCTCTCAATCATGACACTGATGCACAGGTCATTGAGTCATCGTGTGTGTGTGTCTGCGTGTGTGTTTTAGGGATTAACAGGCGTACCATTTAGCTGTAATTATGAGCCCGCAGGAACAGCAGCAAATCCCGGCAGACTATCACAAGGCAACACGTTTGTTCCTGCAGTTCCTTGTGCTAATTAGCTCCTGCTCGCTCTACATATCCATATACACACGTGTGTGCGTGCGTGTGCGTGAGTGTGTGAGAGTATATTTCGGGTGTTTGTATTAAGAGGCCATTCATTGTGAATTCATTAATGTTAGAATTGTTAGAAAATTAAAACCTGGACTTGGGCGTTTTGTGAAAATGAAGACATACGTTTTGACACACATGGACAGAATTGGCAACTCGCTGAACTCCCATGACGTCAAAAACAACAAAAAAATGAAGGTCACCGATGGACTAATGAAAAAAAAAAAAAAACACTTGTTAAACGCTCATCGAGTGCAAATCCATGACGCGCAAAGCAAATTCGTGATTTTGACGATACTAGCTGGAGGGTCAGCGTACACATGACGAGGAGAATAAAAATAAAGAGGCTGCATCAATGCGGCTCCCATGGGTGTGTTTGTGTCATGACAAGGATGACTCAGACGACGGGACTGACGGACGCAAGGAAGAGGATGAAGAGGAGAAGAAAGAAGAGTGGGGGGGGGTGAGGAATGTTTTGGTGGCTCACTCTGCCGGAGGGAAGGTTGCAGTTTTCTAACGCCGTCTCCACTCGTTTGCGATCGGACGAGAAGACTCTGAAGATGCTGCGGACACAAACGCAAAAAATGTCAGCTGGGATATGACGATTGCTGATCAGGACAGAAAGCAACTCAGAAGTGTCCTATTTTTTGTGCAAGGTAACTTCAGAGAGTGTTGGTCCACTCATTTAGGTTAAGCTCATTTTTCAATGGCAAGTTGTGCTTGTTTAGCAAAACAGACTTTTCCTTCCTTCCCACCTTTAGGCGGCAATGTAGCGTTAATAAATGAACTTTTAATTAAAGATTCGAATTAATCGACTCATTCCACTAATTAGTGTATAAACCCTCGGCTCCCTGCACACTTTTAATGGCGGCCGTATATTTGGTGTAAGCGCCATCATAAACCCTGCATGAGAGGAGGATGAAGGAGAATGAGCCAGAAGACACGTCTTACTTCTTGACGGGGATTCGACCTTCGGGGTTCAATTGGAGCTTCAGTCTGGTGTATCTGCACGCAGCAAAAAAAAAAAAAAAAAAAGCGTTACACATTGTGTCACATGACGGACGTGTATAAACACGACAGTTTAGCATGTGCAAGCGGTGCTATAAATAGACGCAACGGGAGCCGGGCCTTTAAGTGGCTTCTGGCTAATAATTAATATCCACTACACTCTGCACTTCTTATGGCACTCACACTGCATTAATGCTACTGTTTTAGCTGCTTTTTTTCCAGATTTGGTATTTAATACTGAGACGTGTCCATAATAGAGCAGTTTAATTGTAGAAGAGACGACATGCAATGAAGAGTAGTAAACTTTGTTATATATTTTATCATTTATTTTAAATATTATAATAATATTAAATAATATTTAAATTAAAAAAATAATAACCCAATATTATATTATTTATTTATTGGATTTTATATGTATTAATAATTTTGCCAAAAGATCCATAAAAGCAGAGGAACATAAAGCGCTAATGGCTAATTGCTACATCCTGTAGCAAAACATGAAAATTGTTGACATGGCCCACTTTTACACGTCAACGTCGCATTGGAGGACACGAGCCGACAGAAGTCTACCCAGCGCGCGCTCGGTCGATGGCCGCTTTTATTGTCTCATAAGTCAATTTGCCTGCCGTTGGGAGGGAGGGAGGGAGGGAGGGCAGCAGAGACGGTTGAGAGCCGTTTGCAGATAAACAACAAATAGCCGCATGTTCATGGCGGATTAATATTTCAGGTCACTCGAGTCGAAAGGGATCGAACAACGCGCTCAGAGGCGACACGGCAACGATGTCGCTTTAAAAGTCAATGGCCGGGTCACTCCACGCACTACGCCGCTAAACAGCAGTCAACCGAGGTCGGCGATTTATGGCTCGGAAAGTCTGTGTGTGTGTTTGTGTCTTGATATGAGTGTGTGTGTGGAGATGGCCTACGCTTTTTCCAGACAGGCCTCCCTGGACATGTTTTGCACCAGCAGGTTAGAAGCCAGACTGAAAAGCTCCTCCGCCCATTCCTAAGGGAAACCAAACCCACACACAAGCCTCCAAAATAACTAATAAAGTTATGTACATGCTGCTATGTTGTGCTACACAGCGTAAAAGAATTCACGGCATAACATCGAGATAGGAGAATGGTAGTAGTTGTTGCCATGGCAACCTGCTTTGGATTACCGTATTGTATAAGTAGACCAGCCAGAACCACACTGATGTTGTTTAGCAATAGCCTTGGCACTACTACTACTCTCTATTACTGTGAATGAGTGCTGCAGTTCACCTTGGCCGTCTCCTCCTGGGAGGCCATGAAGTTCAGGTAGGTGACGTTGACCATGTCGGTGCCGCTCACCACCGTCAGCATCCTGTTCTCCATCTTGCCCGCCAGCGTGCTAAGATCCAGCAGCTCGCGCAGTTTTGCCTCCTACAACACGCACGGGAGAGACACGGCTCAAGAACCAAGCAGACGAACATGACAAAAAGGTGTTGAAAAGAGCAGCGTCGCAATGTCACCCTGTCACATACAAAAGGTTGTTCTTTTACTTTTGCCCTTTAAAGACATGAAGGGGTTGGAAAGCAAGACTGTAAGTGCTTGATTATAGTGCCATTTAAAAGGTGACGGCATGTGAAATGTTCACTTTGCTGGAGGAGCACAAAAGCCAAAAAAAAAAGAAAACAAATGGACCTAACACACTTCCCTGAGGAACTCCGCCTGGGTTAGTTCACAAAACACGACACCTTTTGACGACACAACCATTTGTTTGTTGATCCCATCTAAATGAAGAGCTCCGTAAAGATCCATTACTCAGTTGCTGATGAAAAAAAAAATCAATCAGAACAATCGATACATTTAACTGAACTCCACTTGATCTGACGCACTGAGCAATTCCAGAGAGGTTCAATGTGTTGTGAAACCTCTCCCCAAAAAACAAAACATTCTGGCGCCGTTCCAGCTCGTCACGATTGACTCCGGCGTGCGCATCAGGGAATGTAATTGTCTGAGGAGGAGGAGGCAGTAAAACAAATATACATTTAAACAGCTCATCTGCGTGGAACACGGCCTATTAGAGAAATACAAAATACCTCTGAGGCGGAAAAGAGGAGGAGTAAGACTCCCTTGCTCTCTGTGCGGAGCAGCATACAAAACAGTCGCTTAATTAACAACAACAAAAGGTCTTGTGAAGGCTTAGCGGGGAAAGCAAACGAGCGGCGATAACCGAACAAATCAAACAAAGAGCTTTGTGTGCTGTTAGGACGGCCGAAATGGAACGGCACCCCATTTTGGTGCCAGTTCCCGAAGCTCTCCACCCCACTTTTCTCTTTTGGCCGTCAAGAAGCTGGGTGATTATGGCCAGGGATCCATCAGGCTCTCTAACCATCAACCAAACCATAAAAAAAAGAGGGGGGGGGGGGGGGGGGGGGACCACATTCAATTTGCTAAAATGCAACGCCGCCAAGAAGAAGCCATTAGTGTTCCCTTGCGACCGGCTAGCTCATAGCAGAGAACAACCAAAAGAAAAGTGGCAATATGAGGAAAGTCACGGACCAAGAACGGAAGGTGGGAGGGGGGGATGTCATTTGCGCCGGGGTATTGTGATGATGGGCGGGGTGAGGGGAACCGAATGGGTCATTAATCTGAAATAAAAGCGGGCCTTTGTGCACCGTGATACACCAAACGGTCTGGAAGGAATTCTGAATGTGTCTGTTTCTAAACCATAGTAAAGTCATAATTACAACAAATATCTGCAGGATGTAGATAGAAAAGAAAAAAAAAAGGAAGTGCTTCCTTTGAAACAAAAGCTAATTTCACAGTTTAGCTAGCCACAAACGTTTGTGCGCAGGCAGCGCTAACGCTAATCCGGCCCCGCCAAGACAACTTAAAAACCTTCACATTCGCATCCTCGCTGCGGGAGCGCAAAAAGTTTTTTTTTTCCCTCTCTCTCGTGTCTGTTGTGGGCGTGTAGTTGAGCTTTAAAGCTTCTCCGCTGATCAAACAGCGTATTTAATTGCATGGAAACCTTTCACTACACCGTCTCCAGTGAGCTCGCAGACAACACGTACAAATCTCTGGAAAAAGGAAAGGAAGGAAGATGGACATGTTGGGCATTTTTATATCGCGTTCTACCATTAGCCATGAGTGCACGGCAACACCACAACATCCTGAAGGCTTTCATAACTCACTGTTACCGCCACCTGTAAGGGCAGGTCAGAGGTCACGGATGCTATGAGGCATCTCAGCCTTGATAGCCACCGATGCTGACATCCGCCGATTTTTACATTTCGGACTAAATGTTGATCATCTCGTGACGCACTGTGGAGTTGAGCAGCGTGAAAATGTAAAAAATGTATTTCTCAAAAGAACAGTTATACAAGCGATGTATTCCTCATCTTTTGCTCATGAATAATCCAATCACAGCCTCGCGCCAATTTATTACAGTCGTTTCTCACGCGGCAGCGCCGGACAGCTGCCAAGGCGCAAGGATGCCTTCAGGGTGGCAGGATGTGATGTATTGGTCTTGAATGGAACAAAAGTATTGGGTCACCTATAGGAACTGAAAGGTCAACAAATTATGCTGGCTCAAAATTCTTGGATGGGCTTGTTTTTATGGAATTTGTAAATCATCTTTTTATCTGTCACAGAGAAGCTTTTCACTGACTCGCCCTGTCATTGTTTTCAATAAAACGTTTCAGATAAAAAAATCAAGCTGTGTTTTTTTTTTATCTTGGCTGCGCAGCATGCGACTAAACGTTTTGCATTCTGTGGTCAATGATGGCGGTGAGACTTTAAAGAGAATAAAGCTGCAGAATCAGGGAGGAAATTGGAACACTTTACTCACATATGGGAAATGTTTTTTCTTTTTATAACGTTATGTAAGGAACTGCAATAATGCAGCACCATGAGGCCCATTACAAGGTCCTTTTCCACAAATTATTCCACTTTAGTATACAGCACTTTACAAGAACAAACAATGGGGACGAAACATGTTCCAAAATGGTTATGCTGCAAATAAAGTGTTGGACGAAGCGACAGAGGCCGGACGGTATCAAAAAAAAAAAAACGTCAGTCCCACTGAGTGTGCATCGCCGCCAGGCAAAGTCAGAAAGGCGGAAAGGGAGCAAGAGGGCCGCGTTTGCCGAGGTGAAAGTGCGCTACCTGCCGAGCACACTTCCTGCACGTCAACTCCATCAGACTCAAGACATAGACACACACACACGCGCACACACACACTTCTCATTACCGAATCACACAAACCCAAATAGGCGCGACTTCATCATTCAAGCTTGAGCGAAGCGGTTGCGTAACGACGCATGACACCGCCAAATCCGAAAGCTGCAGAATTTAATCAAGCGGCAGATGCTTGGAGAGGATTGGGAACAATTATGATTGTATTCTTTGTGCTACCTCAAACAAGGAGGAGGTTTCTTGTTTGTTCCTATCTTGTAAGTCTGCATTGTAATTATTGGCGCTACACACCACGAAGCATGTGAATTGCTTGGAAAAATTAGGTGACTTCGAAATATATAAATTCTCAGACATCAAAAGAAAAAAAATGCTGATAGGTCACAACACTTCAGCCATGCTTAAAAAGCATTTCCTCTTTGTTGCCACGTTCTTGGTATTCCATTGCTCCCACGCTCACCCACTCGCTCTGAGTCATCCGCATCAATTTACGAAGCCCATTTGGCCCGAGCTGTCTGTCAAACGGGTGATGGTAGGCACTTAAAACAGCTAGCAGGCACTAGAAAGTGGCAGGTACATAACTACAGTAATTACCCTGCAGTCTTGCCGCACACTCATTAACTCAAGGCGCTACGACGCTGACAGAACGCTGGCGGCAGTACTCAAACATCTCGGAAATGAACATTCCGGCCACGAATAAAAATGCAGAAAATGCTACAAAATATCCACATGTGAAGCTTCCAATGACATACAGGAAGTGTCCAATTTAAAGCACATCCTTCCCGCTTGACTCGGTTACATAACGCAACACGTTGGCCTCTCGTGATGCGTGATGCTATACAGCCGCCACTGCGGAGGAATGTGCCCCACAAGCCACTTCTGGTACAAATTATAAAAAATGTCACCAGGGGGATCTGCTTAGTGTCCTGAATACATAAGATGGAATACTGGGACACAGAATTATGTTTTGGCAGCAATGGGAAGAGTTCAAGAAGGGGGAGCGGGTGGACATATGCTTCCGCCATGTTGCACCACCAGTGAGTCACAGTCACAGTGAATGATTTACTCCAAGACCCCTTTGTGGACCATCCCCTCGAGGGTCCCCGCCCGGCCTGGTTATCCTGGGGCCAAGACCAATTGCCACAAGTCAAAGATAAAAAGCAAGTCAGGCCTTCTGTGTGGTAATTACAGCCCAAGCTGAATGTTTTTCATAAATGTGTGGCGAAAACAATTCTAAGCGCTAATGCGTGCTGCAAAGTGTCATAATGGCATACTTTAAACAAACTTTCGCAAATTTCACATTTTATCGCCACTCGTTCATCGTTACCCTTTATAGGACAACGCAGCCGTAAAAGAAAAAAAAAAAAAAGTCGTAACCTAATTATGCCATATGAGGGCCATTCAGTGGCAGCAGCCTTTTATTGCCGTCATCATTGCCGCATCCCTAATTGGAAGGCAATCAGTTTGTGTGAGATGCAATATTCCTGCCTCTAGATTCACTTTTTAGCAAGCAACAGGGGACAATCAAATTCAAATTTAATCGGGCCTTTGAATCTGCCCGTTAGCATTAGCATTAGAATTAGCCGGTCTGTCTGATTGATGCCTGCGGGCGCTTGTTAGCAATTAGCCATCAGTAGCTGACAGCCCCGCTGGTTTGGACATCCTCGAGCCATCTGCCCCGGTGGCCGGATCGCCAAACAGAAGGAGTTTAAACAAACCTTGCGATAGTTTGCGGCAAACGGACTGCCCAACAATTGCTGAGCGGCATAAAAACAGTTGGAAATTAATTTAAACGAAAACCTCTTTGAAATAAGGAAGTAAAGGAAGACGTTATTACGCAGCCCTTTTATAGGACCCCTTGGCTGTACCAAAGAATTGGCTTGAGAGCGTTTGAAAAGCACTTTAAAAAGCCTAAATGAAAGAAAGGACAAAATATCTGCCAGCATTATTGACTCCTTTCCAAGAGGTTTTGAGGAAAGAAAGAGAAATTGTGCCTCTGCTTCACCTCTTTGATTAATGGGTAACCTTGTGACCGTGGCAGTAATTTAAAAAGAAAAACATCTCAAGAGTTGAGCCATCCTTTCATCCATCCACCGCAAACGCTTATCCGTTGCAAAAATGATGGACGATAACAAGACGGCGGTAAACTAAAGGGAGATATCGATCGGCCCCAATTAAAGCACAGCCGATTGTGAGAAGAAACACGAAGCAAGTTGGCCGCCGGCGAGGTGATTATGTAACTGGGAGCGAGCATCACCTCGCGAGTGACGATCATTAGCATGGCACCTTCAGCGCCGCTGCCGTTAAAATGACTCACACCTTTCAATCAATGCCACGAGTCACTCAACGGCAGCGTTTGCTGCCAGCGAAATAGCAAACGAAATTATCCAGGAAATAAGTGCCGGAAAATACGTTTTGATGTGCTTTCTATCCCAGCCCGGCTCCAGACGTGCCATCATTATTCAGGCAGGAAGTTTGGATGTTGATGAAACAGAATCAATCCACGTAGCTCGTGTGTTCCCTGGAGCGTCAAAAAAAGAATAAAAAAGCGATAATAACTCGGGTGGCTTCATCGCAACGCGAACCCATTTAATTATCTCATCATCTCCAATTACAGCAGACGGCGAAATGGAAAAGAAGAGAGAGGAGGCGGAAAGCCACCATGCGCTGGCTACCGGTGGTTTCCGTGGTAACAAACCCGGTGGTTCGCACAAGGGCAAGGCGAAGTTTTAAGGTAGCTAGCAAGTTATAACGTTTGGAAAAGCAATATCCTTCCTTCTCTTCCGTTGCAATACAAGCTGAGACAGTCCGGAAGTTGAAAGACAAAGTAACCGTGTGTTGGAGACATTCCGATTGAGGGGGTGGAACAGGTGCGCCATTGTGTTCTCCTTGACCTTTTTTTTTTTCTTCACTGAGATAGTTATCTGTGTCCATCACGGCGCTCTCCGTTTCATGTTGTTTGGCAAAGCGGCGAGCATCAAATCCAGTGAGCGTCGCCTTCGATTTCTGGCCGGGCGTTAACGGCACAGAGAGGGGAATTCATTTGAGCCGAAAGAGAAAACCAAAGCCGAGACGATCAATCACGCTAACCTTTTCGCCGCCATTTCTGTCCATTGGCCCGTTACTGCCATGGAGCGAAAGGTTGCCGAAGCCAGTGAGGACAACGTGAGGCTTTTGGGCGGAATTTCAAGATGAGGCTACGATTCTAAATGTATCAACTCATAAAAGTAATTTAAAGACGTCACTAGCCCGGCATGACGCGTTAATGGTTTGGCGCTAATCCCGGCGTCCTTGCGCTCGCGACCGTTGCCCCCATTTAACGACGGTGTTACATTACGCAATCGTGATATCATCTTTCCGCACATGTGCATTCCTATACACAGACACACGCACACACACAAACACACACAGCGAGGCAGCTGCAAACGATGATGTACTTTATGAAAAACAAAATATTCAAGATGATAAATATTTATAAATATTTTTTTCTTTTGGCTACTGTGAACAGATGAAAGCCGCAACCCACACTCGCCTGTCAACTCACCCGCCGTCGCCGCGTTACATATTTTTGCAAGAAGGAGGTGCACCGGGGGTGATAAATAATGTTAATACTCTCTTGTTTTCACACGAAGCGTCTTAAGCTGCCTAATCAGTGTTGCTCCAACAACAACATCTTAATTAGGTGCTTATCGCTCAGCACACACCTCAATGCGGGATTTGAAAATGACGCCTTTTAAGTAGCTTTGGGTGCGTTTTGGCTTTTTCTTTGGATTTATTTGGACACTGAGGGGCAGCTTCTAAACACGGGCTGTTAAGAAAAGAACAACCTCATGTGACCATTTTTTTGGGTCAGAAATCGATAGCTGCTTTACAGCATAATAAAGTCGTTTTTTGTTTTAAATGTATTGGATTTGATTGCGCAACAGTGTATGAACCTATATGAAGCATAAAATTGAACGTTGCACTGCTTGGTAGGTCAAGCAGAATGTTTTTTGTTTGGGGAGGGAGGAGTAATTTTGGAGATGTCGTCACTTGTTATCAAAAGCCTATTTCACACAGAGACCCTGCAAAATTGCTTCGACGGAGGCTCGAGTGTTTTGCTGTTTCTGCTTTTTATGATTCACACAGGGTACTGCAATATTTTGGGTATACTGTAAATGTGAGTCGTTGCACTTTGGCCATAAAACTAATCATGATCGGCAATTAAAATTGTTACTTATGGCAGAATGCGGTTTTTCCTGTATCCCCTAACCGTTAGGGCCTAACGCTTTGTTTTGAGTCTGACTCACTTTGTGTCAGTGATGATGATGATGATAGCTTTTACCACACCGTGTCATCCCCACTCAGAGTTGCTATTGTGAGCTCTACCCAGCTGAGGGCCTGCTGGTCTTTACCCGGATCCTGTTACAAGGCTGGGCACACACAAGCTGAGCCGTATTTAGCAGCAGTCTACTGGGGCGAGCTGCAAGCTGACACTGCCGGGAACCCATATGCGGCCATTTAGCATCAACGGTACACTTTGGAAATGGTCAATCCCCATCCTGAGATGGGGGAGGGTTTGGATTTTACTGGGAGTCAAATCAAATTGTAACGAGGTCCCACAGGGAACATATTAAGGATAGGAAGGCGGTAAACAAAAACAGTGCAGCTCCATCCCCCCCAAAAACGATGCTCTTACACATATTACTAATGTCATTTTAAAATCATATTTCAAATTTTGTGGCTGATGAAAACGATGCTTGGACTACCACCAATAAGGCAAGATCCAAAATGAGAGCTACAATATGCGCGTTGCCGCCACCACAGCGGGAACATTCGGTGACGGCTACAAAAGCACTAAAAATAACCACAGACAGTCGCTAAGAAGAAGAAAAGAAGACAGCACGTCCCTCCCTCTGCTTGTCTGTCTGTGATTGACTCGGAGATCTGCCTTGTCGCACAAAGCGTCGCTCTGACAAGCGACCAATCTAATCAGTGTGAATGACGGCGGGGTGGGCGCATCCTAATTAGTGGCGGCAAGGACACGGTCGTTCTTCTAAGTGTCCGTGTGTTTTTCTTTGATTGTGATTGAATATACGATTCTTATTTTCCGAAACTTCCACTGCTTTGAGACACTGAGCAGCATAAAAAAAGAGCAGACAGCAAAATGTGTCAATGCGCCTCCATCAAGCGGTCGAGTGGCGTGTGAGTCACGTACGAGCGGCGACCGCTCTCAGGTGGGGTGGCGCGAGGTCGCCGGCGGGCCGCCCACACGTTTGGACGTGAGACAATGAGCCGCATTTCGTTTTTCAGGGGAGAAAAAAAAAGCAGGCATAACAGTGAAGGCGGCGAGATGCAGCCGCCTCTGATTACACGCCGCCCGCGGAGCGTGACTGCACCCCGTCGGGGCGCGAAGCTGTCGGCTGCCATGTTGCTTGGAGGCAATTTGGCTTCAGAAATCAACATACAAACAGGAGAATTAAATGAAGACGGATGAACACTATCTCTCTCTCGCTCGCCATCCTCCCCCGCACACAGAGCGAAGATACATTGCTACTATTGATCAGCGATATTGATTTTCCCCATCACAAGGCAGCATTCTTAAAGCCGATTTGATTCAGCTCTGCAGTGCAGTGCGGGCGGCATTAAAAGAAATTGCAAACAATTTAGTGGGCTATGAATAAAGAAAGCAAAAATTTCCCAAAAATGTCAAAATAATGTGTCCAATATTAGCAACATTTAAATTGCGTATGGTTATAGTTTATCTATTTTTATTTATTTTTTGGGGGACAGTTTTTGGAGTTAAGTGCAGCAACAATGTTACACTAAAGCATCAAAGTGTATTTATTATCAATAATCTATATTTTTATTATTGCTTAAAATAATAAATACATTTATATAATTTTATAATTTAGATGAAGTAAATAAAATTAAATAACTAATTAAAATTTGCAATAATTTTTCCTAATATTTATTTTGACAGAATTATATTTTTTCATTATTGTATTATGATTTAGTTGAATTAATTTAGTCTAATAATTTGGCCTAAATACATCAAATGTGGACATTTCTTCTTGAGTAATTCTGATATCGGCTGGCTAACTATTTTTCCCTCCTCCCTTTCCTTGCCGGCCTCACTCATCTCAACCTCAGACAGCTCGTCTCCATCCAGCGCTAATGTATTTCCGAGACGTCGGCCATCTTAGCTGTCACGTGCCCCCTTTAGAATCCCTCGCTCAAAGTGTCTGCGGTCTTTTTTTTGGTCTGTTACAATCAATATTCTACATCAGTTGGGCTCACCTTTGGCGTTTTGGTGCATTTTCCATTGCGGGCATCTTTGATGTACGCGATATCCAGTAAGTCGGTCTCCTGCAGGGAAAGAGAACATCGCAGCGGTTAGGGGTGAATGGAATGCATCATACCGTGCCCCCTCCACCATCTTGTATTGGATGGTACCTAATATTGTGGCTGGTGAGTGTATATTGATTGCACACACACGCACAATCCCTTTATCGGGATGGATTATCGCTGCGAGTGGGAGGCGGGGCGCAAGGTGGAAAGGGAGGAGGCAAGGCGCGTCATCTCGCTATCGACTCGGCAGAAAATTACAACTGGGCTTCATTCTCCATTCTTATCTGCAAATCCATACTCGACTGCTTTCTCCACCCAGATTCACTGGAATTGTTCTTTTCAATATTGTCTTTCTCAGAGTACTGGCGCCATTTTTTTGTCCAACTTAATGTGCGCCACGAGGTGCTTCCGGAACCTCCCGCCGTTTCACCGAGCCCCTCGTGCGGCACCCCAAACCCCCCCCCCCCCCGGCGGAGTGACTTCAAAGAACGGCATTTTCAGCATTGGCACTAACCTTTGACTCAGACGTTGGTTCTGGGCAAAGTGAGACGATTTAATTGATGCTCTCTGCTTGTTCTTGTCTTTTACGAGAAAACAGCAAAAGGCTTTTATTTGCTTTTCTATGGAGAGCGGCGGCGGGGGACGTGGTGCTAAGTGGCTCTTAGATTATAGGACTTCTGGTGCGGTGATCAAAGGGTCTCAATTTATCAACTTTTTTTTTGTCAAATTTGATTCCGATTAACAATGAGAGCATCACAGAGTCATTGACGATCGCGATATCGATGATGGCCAGCGATAAATTAAACAAACCGACCAATGCGGAGTTCAGAATTCGGCCTGATGAAATTCCAATGATCGAATAATCGATTTTTTTTTTTTATATATATTTGGACTATTTTGCAATGCCAGTCAAATAATGTCTGTTTTAAAATACATCTTTGCCTCATCTGAGAAAGAAAGAGGTTGAGCCAAAGACCATTAGCATACGCAGCACGTCTGGGAAACGAGTAACAGCACCAGCGGGGGAGAAACTAGAGAAATTAATGAGCGTGCTTAACCTGCGACGGCAGTATCGTCTGTGTGTGGATCCTCCTGATGTATCTGCAACATGCTGCCTTTTCCTAATGGAAACCGTTTTTTTCTTCATCCTCGCAGCAAGAAAAGCGCTTTGTGGAATTCATCATGGATGTATAACTATTTGTATTATCTGCTCGGGAAAATACTAGAAGCGGCAGCGGGCCTGTAAAATGGCACTTGACAGCCGGAAAACAGGTGGCGCTTGCACGGCGAGTCACATCCACTCAACTCGTCTGTCGTGTGTTGGCTTGGTGAACAACAACAGGGAGTTCGTGTCTCGAGTGGCTGCGCAGGGAGCAGACACGCGGGAGGCGAGCGCTCGACTCCGCTGGAACGCCTTTGCGAAACTCACAAAGACGACAGATTTGGACTTTAGATCCACAGGGTGAATTATTTATGAGACTCAAGTGGCGAGTGACGGCCGAGGGGGGAAAAGAAATGAGGTGAGATGGAAGACCTTTGAGATAAAACGTAGTCACTGCTGCATACGGAGCTAATGATCTTTGTCATATTTCACCCACGGCCTCCTCTCGATAACTTCCCTTTTGGCATTCACTCCGAAGAGCGGGATGATGGATGCCGGCAACATAGAGAAGCTTGGCACGTCCTTTAATGACAACAGTTGGAAATGGCTCGGGTTTTTTCTTGTGATGCCGCAGGGTAAACACGGTGCCCCTGCGAGCCAATCAAATGAGCACCCATGCAACAGACACACTCGGGCTCCCACGCTTGACGGATGGAGTGCGCCGAGGGAGCATGCAAGGCAGGAGAGTACACTCCTGTTTGACAGATAGCGGAGCGGTGCGGGATGACATAGGGGGGTGGTGAGGGGCGGGGGCAGCTAACATCGCCCGTCCATCAAGCAACCTCGTTCCGCATCGTCCCTCACCGGTCGCTGACGTCTCACCTGTCCTCTGGGTGGACATCTGCCTCTTTCAGGTTCATCCTCAGCATGCCTTTTCTCACATCTTGTCATGTCAGCTCTGCATCGCAGGTACACAAAAACAACACCACCCCGCTTTCCCCATCTCATTTCCTCGCCCTTTTTGGTGCCATCTGTGCTCTCGAGGGTCTACTCTTCCATCTGTCTGAGCCTCCTTCAGGGCCTCCTCACGTTTGACGCAACGGAACATCTATGAAATCGCATCTCCAAGTCCTTGCAAATGCAAATGTGGACACTGGTGGAAGAAAACTAGACGAAGAGACTCTGGGGTGAATCGTACCTTGTGGTACACAAATCGAGTTTCTGTTTCCGATGATCTCTTAACCTCAAAGCTTCTTGTTTGACATATCTCGCATCTTCGGATTGCTTAAAGATATTTCTTATCTAGTCTCCGTGCAGCTTTTCCACATCACGAGCGCTCGTGCAAGAACTCTACACTGGGAATCCTTTGAGGATCAAAGGCAGCAGCAACAAGCGAAGACCGTCGCTTCGTCACCTCGCTAGCTCAGGCGCCACCGCAAACGGCATCCGGGTTGTCTTTTGATATCAGGACAAAGCGAAGCGGGCGGTGAAGAGAAATCCATTCATCATTTACTCTCTGCGGTGAAATCTATCATGTCTGTGTTAGGTCTTTCCGTTGGCGCATTCCCGATACTCTTACCGGTTAGCATTTTACCTGACATCCTTTCTGACAAGATCGATGGGTTCAAAGATTATCAGTGGAAGAATTTGTGGAGGATTGTTTCTTTGTTTCACACTCTAAAAGAAGGCAAATATATCTTTTAACCACCTGACCCACATTTGGACTCGAGCCCTTCTACACACTGGATTCCAATTCATATCACCTGACTATGATGTCATGAGTTCTCGGGGAGTTGGGCATCCACCACAGAGTAGAAACAGTTTCCTTGCCAACGAGGTTTTGGGATTCCACTCCTTTCCTTTCCTTGAATCCGATACCGCCTTATCAGCGCCGACTGAAATTCAATTGAAGGGGAGTAGCGGGGTGATGCACGACTGACCCACATTGGTGACACACTTGGTTCGCCAAGTGTAACCACCAGGTGACCAAAAGCGATGATGGAAGAGGTAAGCTGAATATCGGGACTCAAAGGTGGGCCTAATATTTTGGCCCCAGGAAAGAGCAAAAGATTTGGAAATTATGCGAGTGAACGCAAGCTATGCAGCTTCTTCTAACATGCTTGTAAATGATTAAACAAGATAGCTCAACGGAGGGGGGAGGTGGGGGACTCGGCTCTGCGTTATTATGACTACTTACTATCCCACTCACCACTCAGCATCCGTCTCCACCCGTCATGATGGAGTTAAAGACCTTTTTCTAGTTTCCAGTCGCCCACTCGATTTCTCACCGCTCATTGGTTGACGTGCGGCAGGAAGCAATAGGAACTGGCCGGAACGCAAAAAAACCCCAACTAATTGCCCAAACAACGAAATGGGCCTTTAACTGGAAGTCACTCGCCTAACTATAAATTCATTCTATAGCTATAGCAACCAACTGACCGACTAACACAGTTTATGAATAAAAGACGCTTCAATAAACACGATACAACGATTACAAACGAGAGAAGAGGACAACATCACGCTTTTTGTCCTTTGCCAAGTACCAAAGCCGTCAAACTAACTTCAAAAGACCCTTTCATTCCAAAGGGCTCCCCGAGGGAAGCCAGCGCATGGCTGGCAAACGACTTTGTTGCCCAAAAAAAAGTCACATGAAGTGAACTGCCATGGCGATCAATTTCAAATGTCAGTTTAGAAGAGTGAACGCCGTGTAAATGCCGACGTCGGATTGGCCGTGATTAAAACTAATAGAGCAAATCCAGCGCCGAGGGATTTAATGAATCCCTTTAGAGCCGCCAACATAAACAGTTTTTAGAGATCTGTAAGTGACTGCACACAGACAGAGGTGTTAATCAGGAATGGATGGAAAGGGGATAAGACAAATGGGACGCTTGATGCAGTTGCTCCTCTAGGGCTGAGCCATGAATCCATTTTAGCGATTAATTCCAGTTTATTTTTCTCACAGTAATTTATTTAATTTATTATATATTTTTTTTTTTAGCAAGAGTAAGTTAATGGAGCAAGTAGAAGCTAATAGAAAAAGTACCACAAGGAGTCAATCGCGATTTCCAGGAGAGTGAAGCCCATTCCGGACAAGTGCGGCCCACTGAGAGGAGCTAAAAGGTGTTTTGTAATTCTCAGCGGTAACTTGCGGCTCCGTTAGAGCTTCTTCTCACTGCAGGACGGTTGAACGTAAGTGGCACTTCCTCCTTGAATTGTAAAACGATTCTCAATTAGCTGCCACGTGATTAAGTTGCCAGCTTTGACAGCATGAATCAAAACAACCGATCATCTTTACTTTAATAAGCGGCCCAGAAATGGGCCGGCATCTGCATTATAAATACCTGTGCCCCATGAGACCATGAGACACTTAATCACCCTCTTTACTCCTCTGGCAGATTCTCGCCAGGCAACCAGACGCAGCACTTTGGAACAGACTGAAAAAAGAAAAAGAAAAAAAAAACGAGAGCGCGGTTCTCAAAAGCAGAAAAAGTCCAAATCGAAATTCAAGAGCTGCTAATCCCTTCTGTTTTTTTGTTTTTTTTGAAGGGGGCAAAGAAGCTAATCCTGTTTTTCTGCTTAGGACTCGTTTGACACGTCCACTTGACAATGCGTCAGGTCAACATTTCATTCTCTCTGAGTGATGAAAGCGACAAGAAAATCCAAGCAAGCGTTGTCGGAACGCCGGCCCGGCTATCATAACACTTAAGTGGCCGACCGATAAATAACAGATATAAAACGTTACAGTCCCCAGACATATAAGGTCAATATTAATAAAAGCCTGGCCACACAATCGCAAGGCATAAAAATTGAATTAATGTTGGAACGTTACTTTGTGAATATCAACAAGCTCAGGCCTCAGGATCCGTCTGGAGGTAAGCCAGGAAAAGATCTTTTTCTGAGTCCTATTCATGCCTTTGTAGAATAGAAGAAAAGACTCACATAGTAAATGGAACTCAAATGTGTTGCTTGGTAAAAATGGGACTTTTTGTCCCCTTCCCTATTTTCAGTCTCTCTTAGACTGTTGCAACATGATGGAAAAGGGGGCGCCGGTATGCCAGGCTGTAACTCGTTTGAGGTCACAATTCACTTTCCTTTAGATTGGCTGTGGATTTATGCTGTTGCGCCTCTCTTCTCTCAGAAGTGCTGACGGGGAAAAGGAGGGGGCAACAAGCGTCGGTGATCAAGGAAAATTGCTGCGCTCAGGGGGAACAGGCCAGCGAATTCTGCAGAGACGGACAGACGGACGGACGGACGTCGAGGAACGTAGTCAGACCTCATTTGAGTCTTTTGTTTGTCCGATCGAGGGGGAAGGAGCAGCATTCTCAGGGAGATGAGCGGCGGCCAAACGAGAATGTGACATTTGCAAAGGTGGCGTGAGAGCGGTCGCATGGCAACTACAAGGAAAAGGGACGGGGTCGTTTTACGTAGGCCTCGCTCAGTAACGACAGCGGCGGCAATTATTTTTAAACTCCGAAAGAAGCACCTGTTCCGAGCGCTGGTATGCGTTACCACTGTGTTTGCCCTCACCGGACAATTCATTAGGTATATCGGCACACCCGATCCAAGCAAATATCGCTTTTGTTCATGAGGCATTCCACAACAAAGTGTTGAGGTCAAACTTTCAGGTAATGTTTTACACAGCATTTTAACTTTTGTGCAAGCGTGAAAATAAAACTGGTTGGGTTGTAGTTTCTCAAGGAATGCCAGGAATGCTTTTACTCTGCAGGCTATCATGCCCGTCCCCCCTGGACGTAGGTGCTGCTGCTCAACAGAAGTGCGGCGAGAACACGCGACGGCTTTATAAACACGAGGCGACGTTCGCGGAACCGCATGGCCGCTTGCGCATGTCCTAATAGAGCCTTGCTGGGGCTCCACTCGTTACCAGTAATACCAGTTTTAAGGAGTAGTGTCAGAGCCAGGAGGGAGTGAAGTGGAGACCACACACAAAGATGCTAACAGCACAAACGTAGCATTAGCAAAGAAAATTAATCTTGCTGTGTATTTAGAAGTATAATTAAAGAGAAATAGTGCGCAATGAAAAAGACCTGATGTTAAAATACTGCAAAACAAAAAAAAAAACAGCGATGTACTAAAAGTGATTTGTTTTGTTTCCACAAACCTCGTTGTGTACACTCCATGTGACCTTTAGCGCATGTAGCATGTGTAAACAGAGCGGAAAGCCCCTCAGGTGGTGTTTGTTGAAGGATGTTCTTTCTTCACTGTCTACATCTAAAGTTACCCGCCGCCAATTGTCCCAGACTACCTTCGCACGGCGTGCTAATACTAATTAGCGCTTGGGGAAGGTTCAGTCGCGTCAGCAGATCTCCAGATGCGGGCCAACATAAAATCAATGAAGGCCATTTAATAGACACGCACGCACGAATAGAAACGGCAAGTCTGGGTGAGTTTACAGACTGCTAACAATACAGAGTGAGTTCCGAACTTTGAGAGAAACAATAGGAAACGTTTAAATCTCACGGGTGTCAAGTTAATGCCTGAATCAAATCTTTGATTTCAATGTCACCGAGTCTCCATCTTAGCTTTTACAGTCAGGACGTTAGCTCCATCGGGAATTGGGTGGTAATACTTTTAATTGGCAACCTTTCACGCACACGTTTTGTTTGCTTTGGGGATTATGTCGACATTGTGTTTGTACTTCAGTTCGATCGCACCGCAAGTAGTAAGACGCTCACCTTGTTTTGGTCGGTCCAGTAGAGGAAGTAGCCTTTGGGGTCGACGGTTACCGTCACGGTGCTCACGGTGGTGGAGTCCTACAAAAAAAGACGAAAGAATTGTTTAACTTTCCAAGAAATGAAAGGTTTGCACCTGCGTAAGATTTCCAGATGAAGGATTTCAAAGAGTAAATTAAAAAAAGCCCCGACGACCACTAGAGGTCCCCCAAGAGCAATTAATAGACTTTAGATTTTATTATCGGCAGAACTAGAGAGCAAAAATTGAATTTGCTTCGGGTCCCGTGGAGACGCATCGTGCGTGCCTGCTCGCCTTATTTTATTTTTTTTTCCCCCACCTCAGTTGACTCCGAGCCTTGTGCAAACACACACTTCTGACCCTCAGGCCTGCTGGTTATTATTGGACGCATTTATATAAAGAGACACGGAGCACAAGTTCACCTGAACGCGCTACATCTTTGAGTTGAGCGAGGGCAATGCTGCATTTGTGGGCAAATGTTCAAAGGGGGGGGGGGGGGGGGTGTCCTAATGAGGTCTCTATCATGACATTTGCCAATAATGCTAATTGCCGGCATCTGCTGTGTGTTGTATTGGATCGAGACCCCATCTGGTGCAGGCGGGGATGCTATCAAAGGCTCTGACATTAAAAGGGTCGAAAGACGCGATATTCCATTAGCTTTCCAGTTCAAATCTCAAGAAGACGACATGGCGGAGTTGCGGCGCTATGGCAACCCACCGTTTGCCGATCCTGATCCGGTAACGCCGGCGACGTGGGGAAGCATGCTAATAGTAAGTCGATTAGGATTTGCTGGATGGTGCGTGCAAATAGATTCATGGGTAGATCGCATAAAGCAACTGATGGATTTCTTTATAAAAATGCATTTCTCAAATAATAACTGAATATTTTTTCATTAAATTTAATGGTATTTATATAAATAATAATATATGTAACGCCTTAAGAGGTAATTCTAGCTGGCCATACAAAAGACATATTCCACCATGTTAATGGGATTTCTACAACTCCCATTGAGCCTGATGACATCTTTTATTCGACAGCATTAGAGCAGGCAGCACGACGTAAGCGCAGCTTTTTCTATAAAAAAAAAAGAAAATGTGTTGACAGTGACCCAACATGATCCGCATGCCAACATCTGTCACTTATCTTTAAGACGACTTATTTTGGATGCCTGCCTGTGCTCCACTCTTACTTAAAGATTCACTGCTGCTCGATGGCTGAATGAAATGAATCAAGCGTCAAGAGGCCCTAACGCACAGAACTGTGGAAATATCGGAGAACAATGGCAAACAAATTGTGTGCGGTAAGGGAATAAAATGCATAATCAACTCCTTTTCTTCTGTGTAAAGAGGAAGGAGGTTCATGAAAAAATATTTTGTTTTTAGGAGATACGACTTCTATTCATTGTGACTACAGTAACAATTTAACACAATTGCAAATTGTCTTTCCCGATTGAAATGAATGGAAATGCCGATAATCCGTTCCAGCATACCAAAAAATGTATAAAAAAATGTTGCACATCTTCAAATACCCCCCCCCCCCCCCCAAAAAAAAATAAAAACCCAACAACATACATTTCTCAATCCACTGCTGTGTATGAGGAATACCGGAACAAAACTGACCCTACAGGATTAGCTGCAATTACCGGCTTGTACAATTTCCTGTTAAGAGATGTTCAAAGGTTTCATCTGAAACCACAATAGCACCAAATTTGATTTTCATCTCCAGAGCTTTAGCATTCTCTCTGTCTGTCTGTCCATTTGTCTGCTTGTCTGTGGGTTCTTTCCATCCAACCTCACAGCAGGAGGAAAGAGGAAGGAAGACGTGCATGGGAAATTAAACAAGAGAAAGTATCTGAGCTCATCTTTCCCAGAGTGTTATATTTTTACAGGGAAAAGAACGAGGCGGGCATTTTGTTCTGGAGTAAGGCCCACAACCACAAACGGTCAGTACACAAACATGGACGGGTTGGGGGGAAAACACCTCGTGGACTTCTCGTAACACACCATTCATGAGAGTCAGAGCCAAAATAATCCTAAAATTAGGTGGCTCGTTTGTCCCACGCTGGGAAATACAATGTCATTATTTTTCAGAAGAATATGCATGGTCACATTTAATGAACTAAATAGGTCAAACGCAACCTACAAACTGACTAGAGAAAACAAAACACTTGCTGTACTGTAAATAACAAGCATTCAAATGAACTACTAGGGTCTATAAAACAACAGCTCATTGATTTAGGGTCCTGGAATGACATCACAGTGCATGAGTCACCTTAGTGGATGGACTGAAAATTGTGTGTTATAATTATATGTTGTATACGATACATCCTTGGGTTTGAACGAGGCACCATTGAAATAAAAATAGAAATTCAACAAATAATTGTGAGACGATAAAAAAAAAAAAAAAAGATATTTCATTGAGTAGTATAAGCAAATGGGCAAGATGCAGCAGCAGCAGCCAAGCGCGGGATATGGCTATTTGCTGGAACTACTCAACTGTGGATATATTTGACATGCCACTCAGATAGCAGCGTGCAATCAATTTTAATCAAGGTCATTTGTCTGAAGCACAACACAGGCAACGATAACAAAAGGGGGGGGGAGCTCGGAGAGGAAGTGGTGGGGGTTAAGATGATGATGATAATGATGATTATGATTAGTCAACTCAAGTCATGTAACAGAAATTAATTCAAGTTTAATTTCAATAACACCCTCACGCACGCGCGCGCCTACGATACGAGAAGGTGTGTAAACAAAGCATGTGAGCGCGCGAGGCACTGTCACATCCATCCATCCATCCACTCGAGCACATTGTGTCAACATAACTATGCAATCAGCACAAGGAAACCAAATCACTGCATGCGCACACATAAGAAGAATACAATCTCTGCTGGTGACTCACATCATCCCATTTCATGAATTTGTTGCCCCGTCTGAGGCTCTCGGGCACGGACACCGGCTTGAGCTGCAGCGCGTGGACTCCTGGCTGAGCCCCTGCCATCTAGTCCACCACGCGTGAGAAGAGGAAAAAAAACAAAAGTCAGCAGTCTGTCTCCTCCTCGTTCCTTTAGAGACCCACACGCCCCCTACCCCCTACTAAATGACAGGCTTCCTTATTGTTATATATATTTTTTCCCGACAGAGCCTCCCAGCACGGTCGCTGTCAGTGCGCCTCGCAGCCCTGCATTGACGGCGGCAGCGTGTCCTGGGTTTCTGTGTGTGTGTGTGCGTGTGAGTGTGTGAGGGGGCGGGTGAGTGGATGTGAGCCAGCTTCACAGACTGAATGACTGATTTGGAAATACTGGAGGAGCCATGAAAAGACAGAGAGAAAGAGAGAGAGAGAGAGAGAATGACCAAGAGAAAGAGAGAGAGAGGATTGAAGGCAATTTGGCGCCCCCGTGTGGCCGAGGTAATAAGAATCCACAATCGGTGGTGCCTTGCGATACGAGTTTAATTTGTTCTGTGAGCACACTTCTCGTAATACTCGTACAGCAGCTCAAAACATTTTTCAGCATTGAAATGAATGGAGGTGCTTTTAATCTGTTGCAGCCGCCCACCAAAAATATCATTGTATAATATTTACTTACAAAAACAGTATATTTTGCTAAGCCTGCCGGGAGTGACAGATTACCAATGAATAAACTCCAGTAAACAAGTGTTGGACTTGGATTTTCTCCCTGACTACACTTGAATAACTTGAAATAAGTCTAAAGTGTGCCTGAAGGTCTTTAACTTTTCTGCTTAAATTAAACATGGGTCGCCATCGTTGTGGCCCTCGGGATATTCTCCGTCATTTCCCAAAAAAGAGAAGAGTTGGCAGGGACTTGGGCGACTTGTCAAAATCTTTACAGACAGGTTTCAAGGTTGGTTCCTGATGGAGTGTGACAGTATTTAGAAAATGGGCTTTGTATTCAAAGAGCCTTTGAATGACTCACACGCTTATTAAAGTTGAAATTACGCCGAGCAGAGGACACGGTGCTGTTTTTACACCCCGAATGAGTCACGCTTGGTCTTAAGTCTTTCATGTCCGTCACGCCCATCGCGCTCTGGAAGCCTCACGAAATGAACGCAGTCCTTCTTCCCCAGCGTGATGCCATTCTGCAGACTCGCCTCCATCCGTCTGTCTGAGGTAGTCGGGCTGGTCTCGGGGGAGTCTGAGGCGCAGATGTTAAGCAGGCTAGTCTTCTTTCATTTGTGCTTTCCATCCAAGCTGGTAGCGAGGGAGGATGCGGCGGCGGGTGGCCGTGACTCAGCCCGTTGGCAGATTCCGTGGCTTGGCAGAGGAGTCCCAACTCTGATATCTGACAAACGGGTAAAGACTTCCTCATCTCCCCGAGGAGAAACCTCTCTGGCTTTTCGCTGATTCACTAACAGCAACTTGACAGTCGGGTAGGATTTCGGAAAACAAACATTTTACATCATCATCGGACATCGTGTTGCAACAACACAGTCTCGTCCGCGTGGTCTTACAGCTGAATTAAATGTTTATTTTGGTGTTTGTTTTCGACAGTGCAGTCCCGATTGTTTGCTAATGCTACCAGATATCGGCCATACTTTTAAGGTATCGGTACCGATTTCAGCATTCGATACTTAACGCAAAGAAAATTATTTACTGATTAAGTCCTCAGCAATAGATGGTGCTGTACAGCAGTAAATCATCCGCATCAGAAAAATGTTTTATTAATCATATCGGTACTCGTAAGGACTCATAAGTTCTATCTAACTTCAGACCGTGAAATCAATTAGAACTTGTGCCAAATGTCCAGTGTTAGTTTTATTGTTAATTATTACCGTATTGGCCCGAATATAAGACGACCCTGATTATAAGACGACCCCCTTTTTTTCAAGACTCAAGTTTGAAAAAAGACTTTGAACACCAAATTTAATTTTTATACAGAAAATAATGACAATACATCTGAAACAAATGATTATAACAATATATTTGAGAGAAAAAGCATGTTATTTTGCCTCATTCAAATCATGCATAAACTGTCTATCACATCTTAATATCTGAACATTTAAATATGTAAACTAAAGTGCAATCACATTTGTAAATGAATGGCTTCTGGTTTTTTGAAACGTAAATAAACCTACTGTTTCCCCATTTTCTGTTATCTCTCCTCTTATTTTCTTCTCTTTTCTGTCTTACCGCTATTTTTTTTATTTTTCTTCTTCATGCTACCGCTATTTTTATTTTTCTTCTTCGTGACAGGGGTTCGCTTTGGCCTGGGGAGTTAAGTTCAGCATTTGCTTTAAAGATATCTGGCGCCATCTAGCGTTGTGAATGGGTATAATGTCTAGACCCCGAATGTAAGACAACCCCCGCTTTCTTATTTCAATACAAAAAACACCGTCTTATATTCGGGCCAATACGGTATTCCGCTTCACAAGAAGTCAAGACCGGTTCAGAAGGCAACAGAGGAAAAAGCAAATCTCATCTAACTAATGTATGAACCTCAGGGAAGGACAAGAGGTCTCTGCCAGTTTAACTGGCTGCTATGTCCCCTGTGTGAACCCCAAATGAAACAGTGCCAGCATGTGGAGTGCAGTGCACCAGCGCTACCACATGGATGACTGCCGTCAGTGCAAGTGTAGTAATGCTCTCCATTGGCAACACTAAACACTTGCGTTTATTGAGATTTTTTTTTTAACCAATTTATTACTATCAAGTGCAATTAATGGATGCATGGAGGCAGTGATTTTTTTTAAATAACAAAAAAGTTGAAAATAACATGGATGCTTTTATGGTACTGGATAGTTAGTCAGAATAGTAAAATTATTATCATTTTTATTATTAATTATAATTATGGTCTAAATTAGCATGTTACTTCTGAATTTATTTTGGGGGGGGCATCTGATCAAGTTATGTGGCAGTGTAGCAGCAGATGGCGCCGTGGTGCAACATGAAACTACCCGAGCTGTTGAGACTGCTTATAATTAGAAAGCAGGATGCAAAGTGAGCGAATTCCTGGTATGGGAATGTAACAGGGAACATGTGCACAATTACGAAATATATTCAGAAAACAAAAGTTATGATGGTCACATAAGTCACAAATGGCTACCATTTTTGGTAATATCATTGCCCCTCAGTTTTGTTATTTGAAATTCATTTGCAGACCCCCAAACTACAGCTCATGGACCCAGTTTGAGAACACACATAAACGCACATACACACACAGACACGGTAGCACAAACACAACAGTTGGTAATGTCAACAATCAGCTAAGTATTGGCGACTATCGAATTTCCCGACCTGCGCGACGTCAAACGAGCGGGACCACACAGAGGCCTTTTCACGCTCAAGCAGGAAGTCAAAGACATCACTCATGAGCGGCAGCTGGGCGGCCGCTTTTCGCTCGTCTGTCACAAAGAAGTCATTACGACGCACGTCAAAGCGCAAAAACTGGGGGGAAAAGAAAATACGGTAGACGAGTCGCCGGGACGTGTAATGGTGTCTTTTTACACTCACGCCGGACAAATTACATGCTACTCACGTCGTGCTAGGCTAAGGCTGGAGGATGCAAACATCCTGTCCTGACCCCTGTAAAAAAAAAAAAAAAAAAAATGGGGATACTTACAAAGGGGGATGGGGACCGTGCCCTGAAGCGAATATCAAAAACTCCCCTTAAATGTTTAAAAATAAAATATACCCTAACATTTTTTAGCCAAGTCATATCATTGATCAGACTTTAGTAGATGTGCACAAAGGGTCTTTTGTCCGAGGATTGCGGCACTGGCACAATTCCAAAAAGGGCGTAAAAAAAAAAAAAAAAAAAAAATCCTGTCTGCTGTGATAGCAATCTTAGGCTAAATCCCTTCTCTCAATCCCTACACGCCGCCGCAATACGAAGCTCAGCCCGGGCTAAGATGCTGATCTAAGGTCGGTTTTGTGCCCCGCAAATGGTTTTCAAATGAGGATTAAGACGGGGAGGTAAACTGCTCTGCGTCCTGCGCCTTGGGCCAGGTGCGGAGTTAGGGATCAGGAGGAACTCCGCCCCCCCTTCCCAAAATCCTTTTAAAGAAAGAAAATGTTGATGTTTACATCTTGGCCGTGACCCTCTCTTGGCCTCGCCGCTGAAGCATTCCTGTCATAGCTGCGACACATCTCGCTAAGCTTTAGGGACACCAGAGGGACAGTGAAAACAACGCTTAATCACAGCCAAGGGGCATCTGGGTGATAACAAAGCAACCCCTTAACCCCTTTGTGTTGCGTGAACGTGTGTGTTCTTTAATGTGCGGTGGCATGGAAGTTGCACTTAGGGATTAACTGCTCTTTTTTTTTTCTTTTTTTGAGAGTCAATGGCGTGTTCATGCAGGGTCACAAAATATATTATTTACAAATTGGAGCATCATCGTACCTATATATTAGGGTGTCACTATATATATATAAACAGAGGCGCCTGGCCACTAGAGGGCACCCAGGCATCACTCAAAACAACAAATAAATATCATAAAAATGATTATTTTCAAAAATACAAAATATATATTTGTACAAAATGCTTGGGATGATCAATTCTGTGAAAAATTTATGAAAACCAATATAATATGGTTTGCTCCTGGTGGACAATATAGGTGAAAATGTCTTAAGGAATGCTGCTCATAATTAAGCATGAAGCCCCAATAAGATGGACCATGGTAAATTGCCAAATTTTTTTTTTTTTGCCAACACGGTGAACAAGGTGTCACTGTAAAACCGTACATTTCATAACATCAGCCTAACGAACATCAGCGCCGGGCAGAGCGCTCGTCGGCTTGGTTGCGGACCGCTGAGCTCGAGGAGGGGAGGGGTCAACGCGGGTCAAGCGAGTCCAGCTAAACAAACAAATGCTATCAAAGAGGAAATTTCTTGGCCGATCTGCAAGTTTTTCCTCTCTTTGCAGCTCTGCAGATGTACATTGACCAGATGCTCCCGCGGGACGAGGCACGAGCTCCGGCTGTCAGTTAGCCACACTGTGGACTATTTAGTAAGGATTGCATTGTATTAAACGCCGGGACACAACATTAGGCACACCTGCACAAGTCGTGGCGTATCCGTGTCAATGTCCCCCCCTTATGTATCTGACCTCTATAGCATAGGGTTCCATTTCTTCTGCAAACATGCACATAGGCGCAGCACATGTGCACAGCGAGGGGCGGCACAATAGCTCGTGGAGTTGCTAGGCGCCGCGGTAACTTACGACGCGGATAGGGTTGCAAGCTTAGCACCGCCTCAGGTGATGCTGTTTTAGTTTTTAACGGATGTGCTCAACTCTAAAGACAGAAAGTGGACTAAACGCAAGGATGTAATAATAATAGTAACTGTAGCTAGACAGTGTGCCTAAGTTGTATTATTGTATAAACAATATAATATTTTGCTAATATTTGGCGCAGACCACAACTATGTCTGGATCATGTTCCTCAATTGTCGTTCAGGAAGTCTCATTCGAGGTGGCAGTGCGTGGGTCAGACTGACTTTTTGGCAGCCAGACAAACTGCCATTGTTGACCTTATTATCGGAACGTGATTGTTATTTCGGCGCGGGAACATTTACAGTATCATAAACCGTGCCCGGTGGTTCGCACTGCGGTTGTCGACGACCGTGCAATTCTAGTTACACTAGGCCCACACTCTGCATTTGGTGGACGCCGACATGGGGTTGTACGTATGCGAGCAGGGTGAGTTGCTTCCATCTGCCCCGTCCGCTTAAATTAGCAGGGCCTCGCATCCAGCAGCATCTGGTTCCAATATGGAGCCCGGCGGAAGGGTGGGTGCCTGGCTATGCGGCGGAAAATACAGCCTACTGTACCTTTAAATAGCCTCGAGGAGGCGGTTGGGGACGGATGCCGTGCCCGAGCGCCCAATCCCATCCCGAGCTGCTTTTGAATTTGGCCTAACGCTTCTTCCCCACCCACCCTTTGGAAGAGGAGCGATGTACAATTAGGCAGGAATGCTTGCAATGCTGTTTTCCGGACTGTGTTTCGGCAAATGGACTGGTTGCATTTGGGAGAATTGTCTCCTCGGGTGGCTGATAGCAATATTCTATGGCACAAGGACGTGAAGGTCCTTTCTGTTTGCCATCCTTCAGAGGCTTCATCTATGCATCGAGCTATAATATGACAAAATCGTCATTTCGGCAACTTCCTATGAACCCTGCATAATGGAGCCTGCATAAAAACGTGTATCAAAAAAAAAAATCTGCAAGACGGACATGGTTTAGGAATCTGACTTGTTTCCACGAGGGAGGAGAAAAAAACCTCCAGCCAGAAACACGCAGCAATCAGATAAGCGCCATGACAAAGCGAGGAGAATCGATGACAAACTTTTGACAGCTTTGGCTAACGTCTTCAGATAAAATGTAGATTGCAGCAGGCCTTTCACACACACTGCTCAGAAGATACTTACATAATATGTTCAACTAAGAGCATAAATATAAAAGTTTTTATTCTTTACGATATTATAGTTCTTGTTTGGTGAGCCGTAACATTTATTTATTTAACACACGATCCGATTCTGGTCTGGACTTGTGGGGCCTTCATGATGAACAGGGACTTTAAAGCCAGTTGAAAGGAGTCTCTGAAATGATGATTACTCTCAATTATGATCACAAGACCTTCATGTCCATCCGTCAAATTTCTACTGCGCTTATCCTGTTCAGGGTCACGGAGAGTTGGAAGCCTAACCAAACTGAAAGCCAAACTACACCGCGGACTGGAGGCCTGTCAATCACAAGACACGTCGAAAGACAGAGAACCATTCACTCGGCAACTATTATTGTTTTTCTTCTCTTGTTTTGACATTTCGAGCTCATGAAAGCGACAGCACGGCAACGGCGAGCGACCGTCACCCGCCGCCCGCCCTGAACGGCCACACGGACGACTAACTACCAGGTCATTTCATTAAGTTGTGACTTCCTGTCTTTCCCTTCCTTACATGGCGAGTTCACAGGTCAAGAGGATCTGTCAGCGGTGACAGAGGGGATTATGGGTGTAGACATTCCATTGGCAGTCATTACTAGCCTCAGTCAGCACGCAGAACCCCCCCCCCCCCCCCCCACCACCTCCCCCCTCCGCCCCTTTTACCCTTATCCTCTGTCTTTCTGTTTCTTCTCTCTCTTGTCCTCTGACAGGCTAAGAAGCAATTAGTGTCACATTAGGCATATCTGGGGAATTATTCTTTTTGGTGGCCAAGCCGCTACTGGTAGTTCTACTCGGCCATCATGAAGCAGACGTTTTGTTTTTTTATACTGTAGATCTATGGTGTGTCAAACTCGAGGTCCGTGGACCAGATCTGGACCAGCCACGATTTATGTGGTCCATAAAATATTGCCATAATTCATCCTTGAACTCTGTTGCCAAATTTAGGGGCGATATGATGGGGCAGATATTACACAAAAAAAACACTGTACCAAACCAAAGTTCTTGATGGAAGGGCTCACTCGCTTAAACACTTCATAACGGCACGTCTTTGTCAGCAGTGGAAGGTTTACAGTTGACATTCCTCCCGTAGCCAAACACAACCGCTAAAAAGTGGAAAAGGGAAAAATGAGCTGCGAGCAGCAAAGTGAGGTTTTTTGACCCCTTCGTCCGAACCTCAGCCCAGCAGGATTCCTCGCATTCCAGCCCGCGCCGGATCCGCCAAAGCTGGTCGGAGTCCCGAGCGGGCCCCGCTGGGCTAAGGCGCACCGCAGGCCCCTATCCTCTCCCCCCTCCCGGCTTTTCTCCCTTGGGGCCGAAGCTTCCTGAGAACAGGACTCACAGGTACTCACTTCCCCTCCCCATCGTGTCGCGAGGGAAAGCAACAGACGAATCCAGAACAATTTTCTTAACCCGCGGCGCGGCTGTAACGGGATAGTGGAAGTCGACGTGACGGCGGAACGAACGCTGGAGCTCTTTGACAGTAATGCAAGGGACATTTGTTTAGCTAACCTTATGGGTCACGCTGCAGTTTAGCGCAGAATGAATGACTTCATTTTGGGGGTTTAAATTAAAGGGTTCCTCCTCTCTTGAACTTAAAACAGATTTGCACAAGCACTGGAATGAACAATGTACTCCCTCAATGCTCCGAGGGCTTGCTCTGTAAAACGTGAGGAATTACAGAGTCGGCTGGTAATGAAGAACAATGCAAACGATCACGCAACGATCAAGATCATGCTTCATACATACACATCATAAAAAAAATCTTTCATTCGTGCTGACACGGTGTCAGTTACTTCTGCAGTTATTGGGCCACGCCATATTTGAAGGAAATTGCTACCTTATGCGTCTTTAAAAAAAAAAAAACGATGGCTTTTGAATGGAACCTTTTAAAAAAAAAAAAAAAAAAAAAAAGGGGTAGTGTTTCATTTAGAGGTCGTGGTCATTTTGGCAATGCGATTTTTACCACCAGGGAGCCTTGGAAGCTTTGACGCTCACACATGGCATCAAGGCTCGCTGTGGTGTGAAACAGAGCTCGCTGGGGAGATGCCTGGACACCATGAGGACGCAAATTAGAGCCTATCTGCATCCTACTTCCACCAGCCCGCCAAAAGAGGGAGAATTGATTAAAGGCCCCCTTTTTCAAACGGGCTTCCTTTTCAGAGCTATTATTTCCCAATAACCAGAAGGGAGGAGCAGATTGAAATCAGTCGTCTAATCAGTTGTTTCACCTCTCTCCTTCTTATTGCTGCGATTGTTTGAATCCCACAAAAGAGCTCACCCCATTTTTCCCGTCAGTCGTCGGTTTGTAATACCGCCGAGTGTAATCCAAGATCACCGCAGGTGAAATGAGTCGCTGTGTCCAACGGTCCCAAACAAATGAGGCATGTCACAAAAGAGCTCGTAACTCTGCCGCCGTGGAAAAATACTTTGATGCCACAAACAGAATTGACTTTCGAGAACTTCAAAACCATCTCGGGGTTCTTCATCCCCGCAAACTGATCGATAGTACAGTGTGGGAGTTAGGACGTTTTATCTCATGAAGAGAACAAGGATCTCTGTAAAATAAATAATAATCATGAACTGACTTGGATCTATCAAAAGACATCCGGGATGGCAAATGGGTAAAATTTAGTCTGGGAAAAGCCACAAGAGACTGGAAGAAGATGAAAACCCTTTTGAGTGTCAGCAGTCTTCCACGAGCCTCTAATCAGACCACACCATCTCCCTTCAACTTCAGACATTCCGGTAAGCACCTGCTTATATCTCGCCTCTGAATCTGCGTGGCAAAATACCACCCCATTTTTTTTGGGTGTGTGTTTGCGGCGCTTGCTACCTCTGGACAGTTTCTTCTGTAGTTATGCATCACATCTATTAAAAAAAAAAAAAAAAAGATGAAGAGCTACCGGGAGATAAAAAGCTGACTGTCAAAAGTGGATAAAGAAGACAAGAGGAGGCCTTCAAGTGCAGAAATGTGCAAACAAAAGTTACATTCATCTAGGTGGTCCCAGACGCCCTATCCAAACAAAGGTGTCACATCTTAAAAACAAAGCCCAGATATGCTCCTATCTGCCGGCTTTAATGATTAATCTGATCCAGGCAAACTATTCATGTGTCGACGCCGATGCGCGAGGAAGTCTTTTGACTTGACGTGACGACAAGTAAGAACAAGAAACTGTTGTGTCTCACAGCCAGCCCCAAGGGCTTTGTAGTTTGTTCTGAAACTCCGAGCAGACCCCAAAGTTTATGGCGAAGCCAGATCGGATCAAGGTCGGGCTGTGGTCATAACGCGCATACCGGATCAAGACTACCTGAAGTTTAAATCAACCCACCCGGGAAGCCAGCTGGGAAAAGAGACGAGATTGAATAAAAAAATAAAAATAAAAAAAAAAAAGCATCAAGAAATGGCTAACCCTAACCCCATTGAGTGCAAAATGTGACTTCTCTGCCCAAAACGTTGCCTTCGGTGTGAATACGGCGTGTCAAAAAAAAAAAAAAAAACGCAGGCGAGTTCGAAAAACCGCAGACGAACCAACGAAACAAAGCTGGCTTTTGTGCCTCGGTTCTGGGAGGCCGCTCGCGCTTGTCTCGTACATGCGAAATTAATTAGGAGGAAATACTAAAACACTCGGCTGGAAATTGCTTTCCACCATATGTTGCGCATATGAGGATCAATTTCGTACGCTCGGGCGCAGCGGAATGACTCTATAACTCGCCGGGGCTCTTTGATGAAAGCCAATCTGCCACTCAAGGCACATAAAAAGAAGCCCGGGTTCTACGCTACTGTTTGTTCCCCTTTATGGAGTCTTAGGTAATATGATTACTTAACCAGGTTAAGAAAATAGAATGTTTCATTCTGGGTTAAAAAATTCGACATGGTGACAAGAGGCCCAGTGTTCAAGCACGAGAAGAACGAGAAGTCTCTCCTCACTCCGAATATGAAGCAACTGTATCATATATAGATAAATCACCGGAACGGATTAATAGGATTTCAATTCATTCCAGTGGGGGAAACGTATTTGATTTGAGTACGTTCAGTTATGAGCGTGGTCACGGAGTCAAATAAAGTCAAGGTAGCACTGTGTGTTTGATTTTGCTGACTTTTGGATCAAGACCAGTCTATGGACTTGTCTACTTGTTACATAGACATATACAAAAACACAGCGCAGTGCGGGCAGAGCGAAAATTGGCAGATCTCGTTTCCTGCCTTCCGTTTACATACATGGCTGCACAATGTCAAGGATGTGTCGGGGCTTAGTCGACCAGAGTCAGACAGTTTGAACTGCTTCTCGCTCTACTCGCTTTTGTCCAATCTTAGTCATGTGATTTTATCGAAAGGGACGCGATGCACATTAATCCCCCAACCTGGGAAGATTTAATTGCTATTTCCTCGTGGTTGCGATGAGACGGAGCAGAGTCTTGACCGCCTGGCTTCTTTGGCCATAGATTTTACCCTCAGAGCCATCTGGAGTCCATTTTTTTTTGTATCACAAACACCAAATGACACGTCATGGTAATCTAGCGTGCGACTTACAGACGTGATTAATCTCGTTTGATTTCCTTTTCAATCCTTTACCTGATTGTACTTCACTCTGCTGTACGGAAAACGGATAAACAGAGGAAACTGCCAATTAGATGGCATTCCAGAAGAGATTGTGTGTGGAAGAGGGGTTACTGTATACAGAAGAGTTAGTTTAGTCCGATAAATATTTACACAAAGTGCCACGAATAGAGACAAACTTTACCGGGAAATACGCTAGATAGCGAGTGGGGGGGGGGGGGGGGGGGGGGGGGGTGTTTGTCACTGCCTGAAAAAAATAAAATTAAAAAATCACACAAGGACTTCCCACATTTAAACGACCCGCTTGACGACAATTTACAAATGCAGATGAGGCGAGATGGGCGGGGATACAAATAGTTGCATCAGACCGGCCCGAAAAAGTTAAAGATACATACGGCGTGCCCAGGGAGTGGATGTCAGTTAAATGTTTAGACAGCTGCGTGGAGGATTATTATTATCGTCAAACCGCGTTGCTATAATGTCATTCTGCGGATGCCGGAGCACAATCAGGTCCTCCCTGTAGTCGACGAGTCTTCTTTTCCCGCCCCCATCCGACTGCTACTTCCCTTCCTCCTGCATGCTCGACGAATGAAGCAAGACGGCGGTGGCTTAATAAAATGTGACAAGAGAATTGCGGAGTTCGGCGCTAACTTGGGCCGTGTGAAGGCCGCCAGGTTTGCGCGGAGCCAAGTACGGCCAACCACAAGTGCCAAAAGTGGACCCCGAAATAAATATATGAAGTCAAAGTGTTTGTAGGTTACAACACTGACTGACTGAAGATGTTTATGGAATCGGAAAATAATCAACTTGTTTAGCGTCATTGGTCTTCTTTAACCTCAAACTATATCGACAATCTGACCTTGCTAAATTTGATATGAGATTCTGGGCCAGTTTGAGACTGCAGACGTATTGATAAAATTTGCTCCATCAGAATCTAATCTCGTCCAGTGATGTATTTATTTTATTTTTTTTTAAACAAAAAGACCAAACTATGTCACTAACTTGCACGCTACACAGACACTGTAACGTCGCTTACTCGCCAAGTACTTCCCTTCGTCGGCCCCGTAAACAGCTGCTAGGACCGCTAAATTTTTACGCCGGCTGTTTACGCAAAGCCCAAGCTTCTAATCACGAAGACGTATAATTGAGTGACGCGTGGTCTCTTTATGAGTGGAGCTGCATTCAAGAGGGCACATCCCTGTACTTATGTCTCTCTCTCTAAAATGGAGGTGACTGTTTCTCGTTCCCATTGCATGTTATCAAGAAGGTCAGTCTTGTTGCGTTATCGCAATTGTTTTTACATCATCAAGTGAAACAACCAAAGAAAATCTAAGTAGAACTGTCGCCATTCGAAAATGTTTTATTAGCTGTATGGACCAATGTTAGTCCAGGGACAAGACGGGATTCAAACCCAGAACTCCTTCTCTATGAGCATGCTTTCAATTAGGCTATCGTGATGTCCTGTTTGACGTCTGATGCAGATTTTTATTATTATTATTATTTTTTTTTACTCCTTTTGGGGGAGTTCGACTTTGGAGGTTGCACTGCATGCTTTATAATTACAGGCCAAGTGTGGAGATTAAGAGTGTCATGGAAAAGAAGCCGCAAACAAATAAACAGCTCGCTAAATTACGCCGCGTTTGTAGCGCGCGACCCACGTCAGCGCGTTCCTTGGCGCACGCTTTTTTGGAGCTTCGCTCGCCTGTGATCTGCGAGGGGGCCGTATAATCTGGAGATGGACTCGTTGCTCAAATTAGTGGGTTAGAGAAGCGTGCCACATGTTCGGTATCCATAAATATTGACTCTGGCTTTTTTTCTTGCCGGCAGTGTCTGACCCTAGTGGCTTTTCCATTTCGGGACCAAACCTATATGGAATCGGTCCCATTTCCACCCACCAACCTCCCATTCGCACCGCACGCACGTGCTCGGCATAGCCGGCCAGGCGTGCTTCTCCTGTCAAACATGTGGCGGCTTACACTTTGAATTGTTTTCCCCAATCCATAGAAAGAAAAAAAAAAAAGACCATCAAATTAGAGAAGTCGCAAATGCAAAGCGAGATCTGCTTAGCTTGATCTCATAGCAGGCATGTTTGAGAGTGTAAAAAAGTCCATCTGGTTCAAGGCGGAGGAATGCAGGCTGTGTGTCTGGCCAAGTTGCTGTTAACAGCAGGTGAAAGGCTAATGGTTGGATCTCGCGGTGTCATCTCAGGGCTTCAACTGCCCTCCTCCCCACAAACCGCCCCCGACTCGTGGAATGTAGGTGATGACAAGCGAGTGGCGTACCATCCGTATCCGCTGCAAAATGTACACGTGGACACACACACACGGAGAACACGCAATGTCTTCTACAGGATCGAGATACAAATTCAGAATTTTACGGAACAGATATGCCTCATTTATCTAATCTCAGTCCCCACGTTGATCCAATTACAAGGTGATTGAAAGAGCAAAACTGCCAAGCAAACTGTGGCGGTTCGATAGCTTATCTGCGATACAATTGAATGACCTAGCGAGGAGTCCGGGGGAACCGGCAGACAAAGAAAAATGTTGTGTTTGTAACAATACTTAAGATTTTAACACTAAAGTAAATCAGAAATTTTAACAACACACAGATTTGCTTTCTTACAACAAAGAGGTTGAAAAAATTGAGCATGACATATGGAAATGCTCCCAATTGGAATGAGAGTGTGGGAAAAGCTATAAGACGCGCTTGTTTTGACAGAGCTGCATTTCACTTGAATGATGACCCCCCCCCCCCCCACTCGCTCGAAAGCATCGGGGAAAAAACATGGCAGGAAGAAAAGTAAACCACTCTGAAGCCCTTCACTTTTATAGCGCAGCGAGCTCCGTGTGGGAGCCCCTCCGGTCTGACCTTGTGTTTTTGTTCGGGGAATATTTGTGGACCGCATATATAAACAAATGCATGCTGGAGGGAGAAGAAATAGAGCAGCATTGGTCTGTCTGTTGGTTGTTCGCACTCTGGGACAAAGTTGTCATGCAACGGATCAAGCGGCAATTGCGGTTGACTTCATCTCAACAACAAAAGAGGAGAAGGAACGGAGCACTAATTACAGGAAGTCATAATTACAGGAAATAAAATATTAGTAGAATGAAAAACAGTAAATATGGCATGAACAGAGCTAACGTTTTGTAACCTCTAAACCATAGGTGTCAAACGTGAGGCACTGGGGCCAGATATGGCCCGCCAAATCATTTTATGTGGCCCGCGAAGACAAATTGTGCATCGACTTCATGCGTCAATATTAAAATTACAAATTGTCTTGACGTTTAAAGAAATAGAATAAGAATTCATCTTTTTCAAATATTCAAATATTATTTACTAGTTTCTGATTTCAAAACTAGTTATTCATCAGTTTGTTATGTTGTACAAAGCGGCCCGTGACAAAAATGAGTTTGACACCCCTGGTCTAAACTAATTGGATCTATATCTATACATTAGGATCTATCTGATGCACTAACGGTATGCAAGCAGAGGCCTATTTGTATTCTAATTGTTAAGTGGATGATGCGGGATTATCCCTCATCAAATAATATTGTCCTGGGTAGGAGACAAAGATATCTTGTGATCTCTGTGGGGGGGGGCCTTAATCTAGCCCCATCACCAAAACAGCCGCCATGACCTAATGGAGCCCACAAATTCGGAATCAATTATAACAGTTATATCCCAATTATATCACTACATACACATAGCTAAATATATAAATAAACTGCTACTGAATTAAACCTCACACTGTTACGAAACACATTGCGTGGACATAATCCAAGCAATTGACACTTCACTTGTTCAAGGGGAGACGGCAGGAAGCTCTCCGGCCGCAAAAAGCGCAATTAGCAAACAGATTGGTGCTATTTCCATGTATGAGACGCTCGCACGTAGTGTAAGTAGCAGCAGTATGGTTTGGAGTGTTGACTTTAGCACTATTTTTATCGCAGCAAAAAGTACAGTCAATGTGGACACTTGTCAAATGGTTTTGGACTCAAAATCCAGGACATATTTCGCCATGACATGTTGAGTAATGCGTTGGACAGTTTTAGTTGTAGTATCAAATCTACTTTGTCCATCCACAAATTGTTTTTATTTGTTTTGACTTTTCTATTAAATAATACATGAATGTTAGTCCAATTTAGATATATAAGTGTCTGAGTCTATGAAGATTTACAATTTGGTGCAAATCCACATTAGCATTGCTTTAAGTGCTATTGTAGTTTTTCCCTTATCATAAAAGCCCCCCTTGGGTGAGAAACCAAAAGGATCCTTCAGGGCTTCCAAATCCTATGAAAAAAAAAAAGGGGGGGGGGGGTCACTCGCTCTCATGTGTGTTTATTTGACGCGAGAGAAAAGGAGGAGGGAAAAAAAGTTGGCTTGGGTGTGAGTCCCGAACCCACCACCAGCGCTACTACCACCCCTCCCGCACGCCCGAGGGTTATAAGTCCGCGGGAGGCGCTTTCATGGGCGGCCGTGTGATTGACAGCCCCTCGGTGACATCACCGGACGACAAAAAGAGTCGTCGGCCGAGGGGAAGGCGCCAATCAAACGCAGCACTTCTGCAGTGGCGCACGACGCGCCCACACGACTCCACTCCACAGCGCACCAAATTCGATTCCTCCCTTCTAAAACATTTACACGCTTTTTCGTGCTTGGAAAGATGTTCCACCGAGACGCTTTCTACTTTGATCTCTCCTTTTTGCGCACACACGCTTGCTCGTGACAAGAACGCATTTTTTTTTTGTTTTTTGTGCGTCAGCGTGCGTAAAAAGACGCATCCGAAGCAAGAGAAGCAAGCCGACGAGTGTGACATTATGTACCCGAGCGGACAGGTGAGGGTGTCGGACTGTCTGTCTGTGGTCCTCCGCGGAGAAGCAGCGTGGATTTAACGCGACTTCATGTGGACTTTATCGGAACCCAACGGTGGAACGACGACCGGACACAGCGCTTCCTCGTCAGGTAAGAAGAAAAATCAAGACTTGAGTGTTTTTATTACGCTTTGCATGCTTTATATGCTTTTAAATAAGGTAGCAAATCATATGGAAATGCAAATTGTGGTTAAAGAGCATTTTTCCTTTAGAGGCAGTTTTTTTCTTCTTCTTTTTTAAGATGTGTTGTACATCTGGCCCCGGTGGTGCACGTCAGATCTAACACCTGCAAGCCTCTTGAAGTAACCCTATCCCTTATGATTATACAGTCAAAGCCTCCGCAAATTGACGCTTGTAGCACCCGGCCGGCTGGCAGGCAGGCAGACTGGGCCTCTCCTTTTCCTAACTTTTTTTTCCTCCCTTCTCTTTTTTTTTCTCCTCTTCACCCCCCCTCTTCGAGAAGACTCTTTCATGCCTCTTCTGATCTCCACTCGCCTGCATTCCTTCGGTGTATTTCTAATTGGAGACTTCTTTGATTTGCCCTTCCTGTCCTTCATGGACTTCCTCCATCTTCATCTTTGAGATCAATCTTCATGCCGTGGGTTAATTCCCAACCACCGACGCCGCCACCTACTCTTTCAAAGCAAAGAGGTGTCTTCCCCTTTTTTCCATGTTGTTCTGCAAATTGACAGGACCCCCACTTTCTCCTCCTCTGCAGGGACTGACTGATCATGGTCGCCGTGGTCGGCTCTCTCATGGTACTGCTTCTAGCTCAGGTGTTGATGGAAGGCGCAACGGGACTCATCCCCGAGGTGGGCCGAAGACGGTACAGCGAGTCGGGCCGGCACAGCCCGCAGCAGTCGGCGGGCGCCCTGCACGAGTTCGAGTCACGGCTCCTTAGTATGTTCGGCCTGAAACGCAGGCCGACCCCAGGCAAGCATGCCGTGGTGCCGCAGTACATGGTGGACCTGTACCGCATGCACTCGGCCAACGGAGACCACAGCGTCCGCCGGCCCAGGAGTATGGGAAGGCACGCCGAAAGGGCAGCCAGCGAAGCCAACACGATTAGAAGCTTTCACCACGAAGGTGCGTATTAGCGACATACCTCTACCTGTCAGCCTCCAGCTCCTGGGCTCCCTCAGACAGCCTAAACATGTACTTAAAGATGACTCAGGGTGTCAGCACGCTAACTTCAGAGCACTCGGTTGTTTTATGGCCCGTTTTTAGTCATTCACAAGTCACCATGCGTCTTAATTTAGATGCACTGCTAACGCGACTTTTGGGGATCCGTGCGATGACGCAAGACCTTTGAGCAAACTTTGACCACGTCTGCTGGCCACAGCTGTCGAAAGGGCTTCAAAACATATCCAAGTGGCCGTGGAATCCCGGGGGTGAATTTGTTACTTAATAATTGATGGTGTTTGCAGTCTGCCTCTGAAAACAGTTTTTCCAGACACGCACCACGGGAGCGGGATAAAGGGCGGCGTTTGCCTTTGTGCAGGTGATCGCTCGGCCCCGGTTACTTCAGCAACACACAACATGGCATTAAGGCAAACACGTCATTCTGTCAGACGCAATTCCAAATTGTTATCCTGTCCAAATAACCCCCTCAGCGTGGCAGCATTACTCAAAACCACTACTGCGTTGTTAATAATGTCTGGAACTACCTGATGAGTTGGATTCTTGGTTTCGGTTAATTTTACAGGTTTAAGTGTTAAGATTTCTTTTCAATGTGAAATAACTCAACTCGCCGGGTGACTTTTTGAAAATAATTGGACCTACCAGTTCATTCCTAAAAGTAGTACTTGCTGCCACATAAAAGTCACATAGGGGGCTATACACAGAGACCTCATACACAGCATTTGAGTGTGTTTATAGTAAGGAAGTTTCCATCGGGGTGAGTCAGGGGGGAAGTTTGCGTTTGCTGGGGTGCGATGACACCCAGTGATGACTCGGACACACTGCAAACAAGCCAGGCCAGAGTAGAGTCCAGTATTCTGGTTTGAGTACAAGCCAGACCAGATGAGGACCAGGAACCCCTGCGGGCAACTGGAACCATAAGGTACCATTAGTGGAGGTATCTGAAGTGTTGGCAATTCTGATTAGAAGGTAGGGCAGACCAGTTGAGGATCAAGAACCTCTGCAGGGGGATTGGAACCAAGGGGTGCTTGAAAGGGGCCAGGTTGAAGAGCAGGAAAGCTCTGAAGATGGTATGACATCCCGGGGTGCTGTTAGAGGGTCAAAATTGTTGACGGTTCTGGTTTGAGTGTAGAGTAGACCAGTTGAGAACCAGGAATCTCTGCAGAATGCGGGGAACAGGGGGTGCCATAAGAAATTTTCAATGTAGGCCAGATCAGATGAGGACCAGCATGGGGAGCAAAGAGATGACTATCCAAGACCACTTAAGAGCAAAGTGTCTAAGGACTCATGACTGACAGGGCCTTCTAAAATTAAATTTGTGGCATAGACAGAGACATTTGGGAATGTGGTTTTCTCCGTTTATACTCCCTAATAACATTTTATCCCGTGCGACGGCTCTTCCCATCTCGAGAGATGAATTAAAAACAAATCAGTTTGACACATCTGCTTATGATAATCACTTTGCTCAGATACTTGGTTTCGCCCCAATCAAGTGCAAGAAATAAAAAGTGGCTGTGCGAAGCGGGCTCGTGACATCCAACCCAAAACGACCCTACCCGTTTTGTTTTTGCACGAAGTGCAAAAAGAAATTAAGAATGTTGATAAATGCAATCTACGGGTCACACGTTTTGAACAAGTACGGACTTGTTTGCTGAGGAGGAGGAGGACTGGGTGGGAGCTAAAGACAGCGTGACAGAAAGCGAGACGGAGCAAAGAGGATTTGGAACACGAAGAACAGGAGGATTTGGTAGTCGGTGGAAGAAAAGAGCAAATAGGAAGAAGGAAAGACAAGGTAGAGTGGGGGCAGAGGGGGCTTTCCCACATCAAATACGTAGCGATACGCCTAATTGAGGTCTTTGTGCCTCTGGTGAGAGCTTTAGGATGAGATGGTGGAATTTCCTAAACGGCTCCTTTGAACAATGCTGTGCACAGTTCAAAGTTTGCGACGACGTGCGCGCATCGCAACTCGTCGTGCTCGCAAGTAAGAGTTCAAAGTGGATTTGCGGCGCAGAAAATTGCACGCCGCACTATAATTTGTGTCACTTATGCAGCGAGGAGGGAAATACCAATGAGTCTATATACTGTGCTTTCTTAAACATGCCCCCGGGGCAGTCATAATAGTGTGCCTGGTCTAAATGCACTTTCAAGGACCAACCGCTGCAAGACTCTCTAAAACCGTTCTGGTCCCTTGATAAACGAATCCGGTTTTATCGTCTAAGGATTTATGGATTGCTGCAGAAACAGTATTTCAGAGCATTAACTGGTGGATTTACTATGTTTTGTTATAAGGGTGCAATCGTTTTTTACAAGTTCAGTGGCAGACCAGAAAACTGGCACCTAAGCTTTCAGTGGGTACTTAAGCGGGTTATACTATACAAAAATATGTAACTGTGCCACTTATAACATCTGTAGCAGTTTACAATCAATATTTAGATCTGAAAATCTGAAACAGCTCTCATTGCTAATGTAGTTTACCTTGCATTGGCCAGCGCTCCCTATTCTGAAGGCCCTGGGGAGCTCAGAATCACACTAACATCCACGCATTTTGTGGTTGTAAATGTAGGTCAATGGTTCTGATAGTGTTATGATGGCCTTCCTCCAGTTACGTAGCACAACAACTCACTGTATCTTGTCTGTGCTGTCTTTTCTAGAGTCTATGGAGGCCCTGGCCAGCCTGAAAGGCAAAACCACCCAGCAGTTCTACTTTAACCTCACTTCCGTCCCCGAGGAAGAACGCATCACCTCGGCGGAGCTTCGCATCTACAGAGACCAAGTTAGGGGAGTCGCTGCCGCCACCCCCAACAACAGCTCCGCAAATGTCAGCTTGGCGGCCGCTGGCTTCCATCGCATCAACATTTACGAGATATTCGGGGCACCCAAATCTGGCGGTGGGGAGCCTCTAGTTCGCTTGCTAGACACCCGGCTGGTGAAGGACTCTTACAGCCGGTGGGAGAGCTTTGATGTTAGTCCCGCTGTGTCTCAGTGGACCTCCGGGAAAGGTCACAATCACGGCTTCATGGTGGAGGTGCACCACCCAGAGGACGGGCAGGCAAGCGGCGAGCACGCCCAGAGACGCGCTAAGCACGTGCGTGTGAGCAGGTCCCTCCACCGAGACCAGGACTCGTGGCTTCAAGCCAGGCCCTTGCTGGTGACCTACGGCCACGACGGGCACGGGGAATCAGTGCTGCACACGCGGGAAAAGCGCCAGGCCACGCTCCGCAAACAGCGACGGAAGCACCAGCACAAAGCCAGCTGCAAGAGGCACGCGCTTTACGTGGACTTCAGTGACGTGGGCTGGAACGAGTGGATAGTGGCGCCACCTGGCTACCACGCCTTTTACTGCCAAGGGGAGTGCCCCTTCCCCCTGGCAGACCACCTCAATTCCACCAATCACGCCATTGTGCAGACGCTCGTCAACTCTGTGAACTCAAACATTCCCAAGGCGTGCTGCGTGCCCACCGACCTGAGCCCCATATCCCTGCTTTATCTGGACGAATACGAGAAGGTCATCCTTAAAAACTACCAAGACATGGTGGTGGAGGGATGCGGCTGCCGGTGAAAATGGGACGCGTCGGTAAAAGTACGAAAAAGACACAAAGGTTATTATGGACACCCGGTTTCCCAATGAAGACATTATTTATATGAACAGAGACAAACAGAGCTATCCTGGAAGAAGAATGAAAAAAAAAAACAATATATGAATATATTTATGTCTACGTAAAGTTGGGAAATAAATATTTTAATCAGAGGAATATATTCCTTTTACTGGTTTTGAAAATGTATTTCTGATGTACATTTCCGAATGGGTGCAATACCACATGAAGTATAATGCTCAGATTTTTATTTTGTATTTATTTCTATTATAACCACTTTATTTGTAAATAAATGTGTATTTATCGTGAGAAAACATGCTGTGCCTCTAGTTCTCCCGACATCAGCGCCATACGTACGGCAAGAGACAGAAATATACGCAACGCGCAACCAGAAGCGTGTTTTCTTACAAAGATTGCAAAGCAAGCAGTGAGCTCTTTATGGTAAGTGTAACTGGAGCGCAACAACAATAGTGTAGTCGGCCGGGGTCAAAGTACCGCCGCTGCGATGAGGTCCAGTCATACGATGGCGGAGACAAGTTACACAAGCGCAATAGACTCCCACGGGAGGATTAGAAAAACATCGAAGCTTGTTTTCCAAGAGTGACGGCAAAGACCCCCAAGACTCCTGTGAAAACTAGTTCCTGGTGTTTTTCCTTGTCAAATTAGCAGATGAAAAGTTTGGTTTAGATGAACAGCTGCAAATTTTCAGTTTGTGGGTATGACTAGTAAACTAAGGACAACATACCTGGTGGAAAATAAACCGACTATCACTTTTCTTAACTCATTGCCAGTATCATCCAGATAACAAAATTACGGGTGTGAATATGGCTTTAATTAAGTGTCAAGAAAACAAGGATCAAAAGTGTATCATCGGTTTTGGCCCGGACCAGAGAGCCAAATTACAAGTGGGAACATGGCCTTAATCAAACTACGGAAACCCATCCTTGTTTTGTACGGAACCATGTCCAATCAAATTGCATACGGGCAACTTCCTTTGAAATCAATGCCAGGCTGAAAACCAAGGTAAACCGGTACTGAAGATTGTGAAGTCACGTAGGACTGATTGTTTTGATTCTAAACCCAGCGGGTACAATTTTCTGGGTTGGCTAGCATCAGAAAACCAAAATACAAGTCTGAACACGGCCTTAATCAAAGAAGGTAAACCGACAGTTGATTCACCGGGAGGTTTCGTACTCCTAGATCACGCGAAAAAGTGTCAGACGGAGATCATGCCAACATCCCCTCGGGGGGGTTAAAAAGAACTTGACTAGCATTTAAATTAATTAAGACAAACACACCTACACCTGTTCACGTACAACTCGTGCTCAGACAGATTAATTCCACCCGCACACTACTGAGTCATTGTTGTGTCTCAACACTGGAGTAATAAAAGAAGGTGGAAATTAGGAATGTGTCACAACGGCAAACAAAAGCGTACGCGAACGGTGAAAACAGCTTGAGAGTCTTATTCACTAAGACAGTGGGAATGGGCTGGCTGGCAGAAACTAAACATATCATGTGTTTCAGCGAGACAGTCTGAAGCAGGAACACCTGTGTCAATATCTTCCTGCTTGCAATGTTTTTATGATGGAGGCACTGTCATTTCTAGCCTGAACCGAAGGTTAGAATACATATATAAGACGGGGTGGGGGGGCTGAATGGGGGGCTACAATGGCTGGATCAGATAATAAGAGGTGTGTAAGAGAAAACAAGGCCGGGGACAGATTTGCACAGTTTTGACGGATTGCGTTTTCTGCTGTGTTTGCATTAGGGAAAAGAGTTTTGGAGGGATCACAAGGCCGCTCCGAAATGCTCTAAATAGATTTTTTTTTTTTTTTCAAGTGCACGCACATTGGGACCGTGGAATGTTGGTTTTCAATCTCGGACACATGAAACGCTCGCATGGAAAACCAGTGCGGCAGTTGTTTTTTCAATCATCTATTCAAGGGCTTCCTGGTGGGTGCAAAAAAACAAACGTGTGTTCAACAAAAGACGGCCGGCGTGTGTGTGTAAGGTTACGCCGATGTTGAAGAGAAGTCATCGTTGAATATTTTATTCTTGCATCTACATCACACCCCCATCTGGTGTCCATTGCTGTTCCGTGGACCCCACCATACACCACAAGCCTGCACATGGGCCGCACATACTTTGTGCTAGTAGCTACTTTTAACGGTCTCGGGGAGGAAGTCACTTTATGGGTGCATTTAATGAACATTTGATAGAAACAACATTGAACGGTCCTGCAAGGGGAGGGGGGGTGCGAGGGTAACGTCGGAAGCTGGACCAAAGGGGGGCGGGGGAGTATCTTTGTGTTTAAAACAAGTGTGAGATTTAGTGGTTTGTCTTTATAGTTAAAGTCTATAAACCTTTCATTGGTTGAGGGTAGAAATACTGCGGCATACTGTACAGGAGTCACGTCTATTCCTAAGCCTCCCCCGTACGGCCAAATAAGGCTTGCAGTTCCTGTGACCGTTCCTCCTTCAAGCTAGTCTCGGACAGCTCCTCTGGGACCGCTCCTAAACTTCTCGCTAAGAACAGGTGTCAAGGGTCAAAGTCATAAGGACCTATTATCTCCGCCATTACCGGGTTGACTTCCAGGCCACATCGCGGACCGCTGGTTTTGAAGTGTGGCGAACCACCGGGGACAGCAAAGCTCACTCACATTACTCAAAAAGCATTTCTTTTTTGGAAGAACGGAAATAACAATAATATGTGTTTTCAATCACTTGAAAGCCCAACAATGTGATTTTGGAAGCCATCCCTTCACCTGCTGCACAGACTTAGCCTCCAAGATCCCCGCCGCTCCACAACCGCTCTTGTTTCTCATTCAACATCTGGCACATCCGTTAAAGGTGTTCAGAGCTTATTTTATGCACAACAACCGAGCGGGAGTACGCATCTGATGATTAAAATGGCAGGAGGCATTTCAGTCAGGTTGGAGGATCCATAGGTCTGGAGTATGGTATTGTTCGGTTTTGGCGGAGGTTTGCGCTCATCCGAATGCCGTTCTAGTTTGATTTTCGTCTGTGGTACTGACTGACGTTGACCCTACGGGAGTTGGCATTAATGCAGCTGCTCTCCTAGACACATCAACAAACAGACCTCGGTGCGGAACTGGAGTAAGCGGCCTGGGAAGCTTAAGGAAAAAGTCTGGGGCATTTAGTGGTCGGATGGAAAATGGCAGGGTGCAGACACAAAAGAGCAGGTGCGGTGGGCATGGTTGTGACACAAACTGTCCAAAGGCAGGGATATAAAATCGGATTTCCAGATTCCTGGCAAGACTCCGAAGCGGAATATATTTACTTGCTGCTTTTATCTTTGATGAGAGCGGCCTCAAAGTCACCGTAGACAATCTCCGATTGGCTCGCGGCCCCACGATCGCTCACGGAAAAAAAAAACGTATCAACGCGAGGCGAGACGATAGCCTCTTGAGGGATTTCTCTAACTTGCAAAGCCTTTTTTTCCCCTTCGTGTGCTGCAAACGCTAATTTTAGAGGTGGTGCTGCTGGTGTTTTTTCTGTATTCCGAGAACAGCCGGCGAGATGACGTCCGACATAGCTAAAATTGTGGCATCTGCGCTGCAGCTCTGAACACATCAAACGGACACGCGTCCGCAGGATCAGTTTTAGCGGGCGAATAAGGAAATTATTGCATGGTTGAGAGTGCTTTTATACACATACACACTTTGGCATGCAAGCGGGACTCAGGAGTCGGTCGTTGTACATGTGCCACAAATTAACTTGTTTGGACTTTTTATCGCTACATTTACATTACAGAAACGCAGGCAGGAATCGACAACACGGCGACGATTCTTACATATGTTCAGCCAGCGCCATTGCTGTAAGAGTTAATCGTCCGTGCAATCGCTGCGGAGTTGGCCTGGCAGTGACATGCTGAGGTCATTACCTCTGGCTTTGGAGGAGTCCATTATAAAGTCCGAAGTTTGGGATCTTAAAAAGCGTCGTTGGGTCCACATTTTAACGACTGTTTAATCACAACTAGTTCCTCGGGGGAAACTTTGAGCAAAACCTTTGATGGCCAAACATTTTTGGTTCTGCAAAAACTGGAACACTCGATACACTAAATGGCATACCCAATATTTTGTACAGTTTAAAAATCAGACTCCTTTTCGAGGTACTATCAAAGAAAGGAAAATTCTTTTTCATCATCTTCTTTACTCTAACTTTACTGTCGCTCTGTGATCAAATAAGTTCAGGATGTGTTTCCAGCTCTTTGTTCACCAACACATTTCTACAGAGGATACAGGAAGGACTTCCATATGGACCACATATGAACTTCTAAAACAGGCTGGTGAATGGATTTGCCTCTAGACACTGATCTAAGGTCAGTGCCATGTTTATTCCTGTTGATGGTTACAGTTGGGTTTTTTTTTTTTTTGGTGGGGGCCAAGGGGGGGTGCGAGGCAAAAAGCGACTGATGACTAGGACGCTTGCCGAAGGGCGTCTCCCACACCCGGAGCTTGAAAGGGGTAGTGTGGTTACGGGAGCGGCCTGGATCTTTGTAGCAGGAAGTGAAGAGATCAATCAAAGGCAGCAAGCAACATGACATCCCACAGCACGCCTGTTAAATAAATGTCCATCTTTGACAGTAAATCTCGCCATCATGGATGCTCACATTCAGAGTTACTATTCCATTTTGTGACACGTTTTGCCACGTTTGAGGTCAATAGTCAAATCCGTGGCAGCTTTCAAGGAAGAAAAGTATTTAGCCGTTGCTGACGTGTGATTATCGCCTAAGACCAATGATAATATTGTCATGAGTTAGCACAATGCTGATGTAGCACCTTTTGGGGCTCAAGGCCAGGAACCGGCTTCGCAGGGCACCCGTTGATCCCGAGGTATGAAAGGAGACCTGTGAGGGGGTTTTTCGAGGAGGGGGGGCTCGCTTGGTGGTCTATGAGAACAAGCTGGTGCCGAACTTTTTGTACTTAGTGCAGATTACCAGAAGGCCGCTTCCAGATGCAGAGCGCCAATGGGGTGACAGACTCTCTCTTTGCTTGGGCGGTACGACAAAACTCCGACACACTTTTCTTGTTAGCCTAATATGGTTTTTGCGGCAACCGTTGCAGGCTCATCTGGGTATCGATGATCTCAAGTATAACTGGTAAACTATTATGGACTCTGAGATTCCCAACCCCGAATGACTAACACAGACTAGAATAATATTCTCTCTGTTCCACCAGGACATGCTAATGAGCGGCGGCTCTCCCTTGAAGTCCCAAAGCTAACTCAGCTGCAAGGTGTATTTGTCACTCCTTCAACCTGCTGACCGACAGCCTGACAGCAGCGTGGTAAGGTCTGCCTCACCGGGCTTCCTGTTACTCACTTCCTGTCCCCGCCCTGCACCTGCAGTCCGACTTGTGGTTGACGTCATGGCAGGTTTTTCTTCTCCTTCAGTCATGGCATAAAGTGTGAACATCCATCAGCAGGTTCCAGCTCAAACATCAGTCAAAGGGCCCACACAGTGAATGTGGTTCTTTGTGATGACCTCTTTGGCGAGCCCAATGCTTTCACTTCAAATAGACGCATTTCTGATTTCTGAGCTCTGCATAATGAAAAAGTGACCTTAAGAGGGGGACGGGTAGTTCTGCTTTCCGGTGTGGGGGAGGAACAAACTCTCGATGCCCTCGATGTATGGAGGAATAATTACAGTGGGCCTTTCTACCATCAGTGACCACAGTCAAATGATAGATTGAGGAGTGCGCACTCCACTACTTGGACAGACCCATGACTAAATGGAAATATTATTTAAGCACCAGTTCTACATATTTTTTTCCACTTTCCCAAGTTCTGGGTTTTTTTTTATAAATATTTGGGGGGGGGGGGGGGGGGGGAGTTTTTACGTCAATGGCCAGTTAATACGTTTAGGCAACTGTCAGCAGACAAGAAACCTATTAACCCTTCTCGTTTATTTTCTCACCTGTAGAGTTTATTTGAACAAATGCGAATTTCCAATAACTGGATAATTGTCACTTCTATCAATCAGACATTTCTGAACAATTATCCAGATCCTCACTGAAATATAATGTGTCATTCCTTGGCCTGAGATTTGAGCATGTTCCTTTGGTCCAATGTTGAGGATACAGTAGCCTTGGCAGAAACTCAGGCATGCGGCACCATTGTTACGATAAAGTCATGAAGTATCCTTGAATTTTGGCATTTGTGAGGTTTGCAGTTTAGCAACAAACAGGAGTTGACAGTGGAAAGAATCTGTGTTGCTGTCGCTGTGCAAACATGATGCGTTCTGTTGACTGGAGCATAAAATAGTGCTGTTGGGTTTTGGGTTTCCAGAGCGGGATCAGGGCTGTAGTATATTGAGTCCATGTGGAGAGTGCATTTTTAATCTGAGCCTTAGCCACAGTCCTTCCTGTTTCTAATTTGGCGCTGCAGTGGTTTTGTCCCGAGGCCAAAAGCCTCTCTTCCACAGAGTGTCTATTTCCTCTGAAGTGAATAGTAGCAGGTGTGCTGGCCCTGGATCCCTTTAGAGGAGTCTGCTTATGAATGGCCCACATCACACTCCTTCTCGCCTGGCTTTGTTTTCCTTTATTTTCTCTTCTTCCTTTTGGTCCAGCATTTCCGACTGACTCGCATTCTCTCTCACACACACTTCCGTTGCTGTTGTGTCTTTGACGGATTTTTGTCTCTGTCATCACTTTTTTTTTTTTTTTTTTACTTTGAAGTCAAAGACGCAGCGCTGGGCTGATCGGAATAAAACGATGACAAGAACAAGGCCAGTGCAGCAACCCCCCCACCCCCCACCCCACACACACACACACACACCACCAGACAAGTCATAAATCTCCAGCACGCAAAAAACACAACACGTGAATCAGTCCAAACATCTGAATAAAGTATCCGCAAGACAAAATACAACCAGATCACGACAATCCAGAGAACATAAAAAGATCAACCAAACAATGACTGTCGTAAATAATCGAAAGAACCTGTCATTGAAACTCATCCAATCCATAAGCGGAGGAGACACGCTGTCACGCTGTTTCACTGAAGCACTGCGATTGGAATTAACCTCCAATGACCTTCACTTCCCGATTGCGAGAAACCCCCACTTTCACCAAAACACACTCGCTAATGAGTTGGACTTTAGCTACAAATCATAGAAATCATCCCGTCATGGCCAAAGTCGTATTCTCACTTATCTCAGAGGGAAAACAAGGCAAAGGGAACGTGTCGCCTGCCAAAGATTTGCGGCCTAACGCGAGGGTGAAATGCAGCTGCAAAGCCATTAAGGAAATGAGAGTCCAACAAGATGGGCTGTTGAAAAGCAACACATGGCGTCTTAATGGTGTTTGGGTTTGTTCAATTTTCTTTCCACATCAGTCGCCAAAGCAGAACTTGGTATATAGATTAGGAACTCGCCATGTCTGTTTACAGAGCTAGCAAGTCTATAAAACACGCGACAAAACCTGGCTGTAATATATTTCGAAGCATAGTGCCTCTGAAAATCTGTCAATGATATAACGAAAAAAGGAATGAAATACATCCCCCTCGTGGTCTTCAATGAGCCGTGATCCAAACGTGCCATTTTAAGACACTTAATTTGCAGATGGAAGCGGCGGTCTTTGACCTTCCACTAACAATTGAGGTTAGCTGATCTCTACGCAGGCCTCTCGCTCCCGCCTCCGCTCTTGTGATTCTCTGCCAAACTCCACCGCCGACATTTACGTTTTCCAGTAGCGGTGTTCCTGGCATCGGCGCACACTCCCGTGTTTACATAAGATGTTTAAACTTGATGCTGATTAAACAAATCCAATCCGGAGCCCCCCGACTTCAATCACTGACTTCACGTTGACATTACGTTAATGAAACTGGCGGTGGCCGGATCACCATGACCATTTCCTCAAGGTTTGGGTGGGGAAGCGATTCGTGCACCAGCAAATCCAGAAAGTATTTTCAGACGACTCATATGTGGATTGATGTCACCCGCTAGTTCCCACAGCCTTGCATGTGGTTGGATTTTCTCCGTGCGGTGTGGAGTATTTTCCTAAAAATCTCCCGAGTCCCCTGACACAGGTTGTTTGGCAACGGTTCCATTCCCACACTTATGGTTTCAAGCGGCCTGGCTTTGTCCTCGCAAATCCAGACCAAAGCGCACGTAGCACAATGCAATTTCATGAACGCTGACTTTTTCCAGCCTTACATCAGATAATCACTGATTACTTAAACTCGGGAAACATCGAGCAGGTCAGACATCAGCCACGCCAGGTTTTTTCCCATACGAGACCAAAGTCAACTTCCAAGTCTGACTGAGGACAGGCAACGGTATCATGGAACAGTTGTGTGGTTTGAAGATGGGGAAAAAGGACAGAAGCCTGAAGGTTTTCTAATCTCCTGAGAACAAGGCGAGTTTATTTGTCCTCAGGATTGAGCTCCAAAGTTTGTTTCCCAGGAGTGTTAATTGTTTCCCACTCCCTAGTACGCCCTCCGGTTGCGATGGTTTTTGGCTCCTCACCTGGGTTCTTTCAATGGATGCGGGATGGTGATTGACCTTCATCGGTGCCGCTTTGGCTGCGGTCCAGCTGCCCATCTGGTCCTAGCTTGCGCAGCTATCCTCAGCCCGCTATGTTCAGGATGGCTAGCCGTGCGCCTAATTGTATCACATTCTCCGGGCTTTGTTCTGGCATTCTCTTGCCAGCTAAAGGTTGCAAAAATCTCATCCGCCACATCAGAGGGGATCTATTAACCCTTGACCCCTAGTTGGTGTGTGTGGACAAGGCCGCTCCTCACACCCAACGCCGGGCCCATTAACACGTCGCCCCGCAGCAGAAAAACTATTTTGACGGGCTGTAATTGGTGCTAAGTGATGGCGGACAAAGACCCCCTCTGTGCTGCCCGCTGGACTGAGCGGTACTGACCACTCACAGAGCTTCACGCTTGACATTTCCTTTCCGGGTCTGAACTGGGGAAGCCCCTTCCTGCACCACCGCCACCTCCTCTGATTCCTCCATCCCCGCAGCCCCCTCTGATCCTTGCCACGGCGCTCCTTTGAAAACGTGAGATAATGAGGGTCGAGCAGGCCGAGCCGGCTGGAGCGGGATCGCACAGTCCGGACCTGCGTAGGCTGATTAATCTAACGGCGGGGCCATTCCTTTCAGAGCCGGCCTAATTAGTTTATGTTAGCTGCAGAAGGTCAGGGGACGTGTTTGACTGGGGTCTTTTCTTTAAATGCCACAATGGTGCCATGATCTGAGGACGCAGGTGCAGCGACTGGCCGGCTTTAATGTTTCCTAGCCGCTCGGTTATTCGGTCAAGTTGCAAACCGGCAAAGACAATGAGGCCTTTTAAACCGTGACACTTGACATTTATCAGTCTCAATCTGTTTGGACGGCTTTTCAAGTTCATCAGTCATGAACTCAAAAATTATACGACGTATAGGGACATACGTATGTCTGGTATCGGATACGAAATAACTTTAGTAACAGCCGTCGACCAAGAAGAATCATTGCATTGCTCGACTACAAACTTAGCCTCGCTCCATAAATTGTGGCACAATTCAACTTGATTTGTGGTGGATGCTAATGGACCGATCTCAAATTCCCTTGTATCGTTTGTATTCACAGGAATATACCAAGGCAACCCAGGTCTAGCTCTCCTCCCCAAAAGGCCATGCCACTCTCTCGTCCCCCATATTTAAGAGTCTGATGTCAGACAGCAGCAGAGGAGACTTTAATACTAAACGTCTGCCCCTGTCATTACCCGCCCGTGCGACCGCCTATCAGAGAGCTGTGAGTGATGTGGGAAAGCCTGGGCCCTGTCCTCCCAGCCCCTGTAGGCCGGGCCGCCTCCTCTGTCCAAACCAAACTGAAAACTACAGGACAGGCACAGCTAAGGGTTGACATCAAGGAGGAAGTGGGCGCTCTAAGCTTTGGTCAGGGAAGAAGAGAAGGCTAGACATTAATCTGTGCTGTCTCTTTCTTACACGCTTTCCTCCAGATCTAGTTTTGCATTAAGACTGAACCAGGATGAAAAGCCAAACCAAGGTGTGAACACGGCCTCGAACGCCACGTCCAGCATCACCATAAAATCCCAACAGTATTTGCACTGGTGTATTTACAAACTCACGATATGAAAATGATGTTTACCAATACTCTAAATCCCGCGAGGCCAATTCATTTCCGTCCAGATTTTCCGACACCTGCGGTGAGGGAAAACATGCCAGCTCGCTTCATGAGCCAAGCCCGTGTGATGAGAGGACACCTGCAGAACCCGGCGTTCCCACTTGGCTTTGTGAAAGCATCTGAACCGAGGGGTGAGGGGTGGGAGAGCTGGAAGCCCAGACCCAGGTTTTGCCTCGAAGGCCTTAACTATCACTCCAGTCCACGGGTTGCCTTTGGCCTTGCTAACTGTTCCATGAAATGGGCCCCAGGAACAGTGCAAACCTCCCAGAAACAGGCCGCTCACTGTTAGCCAACAGTGCTGCCTTTGTGCGAAAATTGTCAAAGCTGGCCCGTTAGTGCACCGCTGCTGCCTTTCTTTGGAGCCTCAGCTGTGAACAAACAAAGCTGGCTAAAAAGTTTTGCATGATGCTTAGCTAGGTAGCTGGCGAGCTGCCCCGGCGCCTGTGGCAATGAGAGAAATGACGTGTTTGTGTTTGCCGTGTCCTGCAGGTGGCGTTTAAATGGCGAATGAGAGCCGACACAGTCAATGGCCCTTTTGATGAGGACCTTTTTTTGTTTCCATGAGTACAATAGAAGAGCGTAAATCTATAACGCCTTGTGCGATCTGAATGGTACTTGATTCCGAGTCGTCTCTGTTTTCTCTTCTTTTGACAAGTCAAAATGGACAGAATAGAAAAGGACAGTAAAAAAAAAAAAAAAAAAAACACAGGCAACGCTAGTAGCACTTTTATTTGACTGCTTTTCACTTTTTTTTCATAATTGTTCCCTAGTTGCTGGGCTTTTTTTTTTTTTTTTTTATCTATGCTCTCCGTGCCAATATAATTCAACATCCATGGCCAAGCCAAATATTTGCAGCATGGCTTGTGCTTCTAAACTGAGCAGTAGTTTGGGCAAAAGAGGTTGGTCCTTGCCAGGAGCGCTGCACAGACAAGGAAATGAGATACAGATTTACTTCTCATCTCTGCTTCTAATTAGTGCTTCTTCCCTCGTTATATAAGAAACAATTCGGCTAGTGAATATATTTCTTAAGCACTCGAACTCCTCACCTCGGATCACAGCCGGGCTACGAGCAGGGCGGCTCGATGGCAAACCGACTGTTTACCACTTCTTCGGAACAGATGACACAAACTGCCGAGTAAAGAAGCGTTTACAGTTTGCGCAGTTCCCCGCAGAGAGGCCCGGCAAATGCTTCTTCCACAGACTGCATAGGGAAATATTTGCAATGGTTTCCATCCAGATCTGGGTCACTTGGTTCCACAGTCACGGCACAGGTGAGCGAGAGTAAGAGTTGTCAGGCGCTGGATATTGGCGGGCTTTTTACTTTCCAGTGCCACAAAACAACAAGAGATACCGTTGTGTCCGCAACTTGCCGCAATGCCAACCACTGCCGGGTCCCACGGGCCAGTGCCCGGATTGGCCCTCGTACCTAGTCCAAAGCGGTCCGCTCGAGATTCATTTATGAGCGGGAGCCCTCGGGAGAATAGCGAGCTGTCATCTGGCGGTGTTGCGGCAACAAGCAGTTGAAAACAGCCTCTCTCACGCTGAGTGTATTTTGGCACGCGAGGGCTGCAATCATGCATGATTAGCCCGAGAACTCCATTCCGAGGCTGGACCGGGCCGTGTTCCTGTCACCCTGTCAGAAATGATATTTACCTACCACTTTTCCGAAGTGTAGCGAGAAATAAAGAGAGTCTTGAGTGATCGATGGAAATCGGGCAGGTGTGTCATGTTGACTTAAATATTTTTCAAGAAACTCCAAAACATCAAAACACAAATGGCCTCATGTTGGCTTTCACTTCACTTTACAAAAGTCATTTTAAATCCACCCATGAGATTTTTTTTCCAAAGCTGCAGACTCTGTATTTAATTTTAAACTTTAGGACACATAAGAAGTCCTGATCTAAATTTGTATTGGCGGAAGACCCACACTATTTACTTTCCAACTAATTTTATCCAAGAGGAGACTGAGGGCAGCAAAAACATGGCCCGATAAGTAGAGAGACTGTGACATGCATAATTGTCCTTTCCTTTGGTATCCAAAGCAATAAAAAGGCGTGTAAAAGAAACGCTTATCGTAAACCAGTTTACGGATTACGCAATCAAACTTGTCAAGTGTTGACCCCGGTTGACGCCCGGCGGCAATAAAAGAATGCAGCTCAAAGTTTTTAAATCCGGAGCTATGCGAACGCAAATCCGGGCTACGTGAAGGCAAAATGTGCTCAAAGTGAACCTTGCCTTTTTCTTGAGCCGCTTAATAGCAAAAGCAGCCTTACGCGTTCAAGGGAGTGAGCTCACCCCTGGCCAGCGATCGGCCCACAACAGGTGCAGCCCTCTCGCGTCCCTCATCTTGCTGCAAGCTTGTTTTCCTCCTACATGTGGAAAACATCTGCAGCGGTGGTCCGTCTGTGTCCCCCCCTTCCCCTCCCCATCCCGTTATTTACTCCCACTGCCCTCGACTTTCTTTCCCTTCTCGTGCCAGGAACAAGGATTGTACATACGAAGAGGTGTCACTCCTGGGATAAAGGCGATGGCTTTTTCTGGACGTGAGGCGGAGGTTTGCCAAGGCATATTTTTATCATGAAAAGACAACATGGAGAGATACAGTCACGCGCAGCTGGCGTGTTAATTTACTCTAAAACAGGAACAAATAGAGCGACTCACACGTGCCATAAACGTGGACATGAGGCATGAAATCTGTTTTAAAGAAAAGACATGTGATTTAAAAGGTTGTGGAAGATTCCTTTGGTGCTATACCACATTTCAGTTTTTTTTTTTTTTTTTGAAACTGAGTGTAAACTAGTTAAGTAGGTTTACAATTGAGGGCCTTTACTAGGTTTTGCAAACTTCCTCAAGCAGACTTTTTTGCTAAAATTTGAAATTTCCCTATTTCCCCAACATGCTCCTTTTCGCACTTGACACATGAAGTTTGTTCACAGGATGGAGAAAATTCAGATTTTGTGCAACAGTCGTAGACCAAATCTATTTTTTTATTAATTGTATTTAATTTCACAATGCCTGTGGACATCTTATTTTATTTTTTTAAATGCCAACATAGGCCTTTATTTTTAACGACCCGCGGAAACCCTGTATAGATACTATATAGACGTTTTCCGCTTTAGTCTGAGCGAGGCTTCCTTTTCGATACCGGATGAATAGCAAACTTCAAACAGTAAGGTAGGTGCTAATGAACTGGATCCTGACACTGTTTACTTTCCGCCCCCACAATGGTTTCATTCACAGAAATCCGGCCACGGAAAGTGTCGGTAAAGTTATCCCGGCTTGAGTTTATGCAACCTTTTCTAAACCTCAGTACGTCTTTCTCGGCGCCCTCCCCCCCAACCCCCCCACCTTCAGGCCTTTAAGGTCGGGCCAAACACAACACTAACCAGCATCAGCTGATACAGGCGGAGGCTAGCCAGATTTAAAATGGAAGCCATTCACGGAAAAGCGGGAAGCGGCGCGAGAGCCCCACTTCCTCTTACCTGCCAGATCAGTCATGGCATCTCCAAAGTGTCGGAGGGGAGCTCGGGGGGACTTCTTCCACAGCACGCCATCCGACCACTTCCACATCATTGCCACTGAAATCCGGAGCCTGCAGAGGAAAAGGTGGTATTTCAAAACCATTATAGGTGCAGTGTTTCCTTCTCTCGTCTCCAAGGGCTTTGACAAAGCTAATAAAAGTCACAGGGGCGCATATGGCTTCATTCAGCACACCTGACGTTCACACGGTGACAAAAAAAAAAGGCGATTGACACTGACGACAAAAGCGAGAGAATTTCAAGGTCATTATTTTTGTCAGACAAGAACACTGCTTTTCTTTCTGAAAGGTTTTCACACATTTGGATTTTCTATAACACGAAGCTCACATTTTTATAGGGCTGAACGGAAACCTCGAGATGTTTCCATTAATAGAAGCGCCCGTGGCTCCACACTCATACAGTATAAATAAACAATTAACCTGAAGAGAGAGGAGCTTTTATTCCTTTATTAGTTTTTCGTTGCGGCGCAAAAACAGCCCATCTGAACATGCCGGGACATATTCATCAATAAATTCGCTTTAAGGAGAACTTTCTGGACTTTAAACCAAATAAGCTAGCGAGCACATTATGTTGTGCGGCAAGGGATTTCATGACCTCCGAAGAGGTCGAAGGCTTCCGAAAAAATAAATTAAGAAGCCGAGACTGGAAATGTATTTTCAGGAGAGCAATGAATCTGAGTTTTAGTACCCGGCTGGGCTATAGGGCAGCGCCCGGTTCAAGTCCCCGGAGTCGGGCGCTGTCAAGACTTTCTCTTTCCGTGCTACTTCTCAGGCCTCCCGACTACCTCCCGTCCCCCTTTCTAGACTATTCCCACAGGAACAGGCCCGGCGGTCTCGCCAGGCTGCAGAGGTGAGAGTGTCCAAGGGATTTTAGGGATGGTGGGGGTCGAGTTGGTAACATTATGAAAACAACACTTTTGAACGGTGTTTACCTCCGCACCCATATTGAGTCATGAATTAGGCCTCCGTTGAGCCATCAAAGCAAGCAGTGAGGTAGTTCCTTGTTGCATTCATGACTCCCTTACGTCTACCCCGCCACCCCATCGCCAGCTTTCCCACCCCCCCCAAATCTTCCCCAAAGCACGAGCCTCGGCGGCATGAATGGGTCATTGTGATGCGTCTCCGTCACGGCAGCGAATGTTTTCACTTCCATTTGATCCATAGGCGAGGCTGCTAATTGGGTAAGCGTGTTCCCAGGTCACCAGGAGGTTTTCCCTTTCCGTAAATACGGAAAGTCAGCAAAAAAAAAAAAAAAAGGGGGTCCTCGCAGATGTTGTTTCCCACCCGCGTTCCATTTCTCAAAATGTGCACTTTATCATCAATATTGATCCTTTTCCGTCACTCACTTCAGGTGTCTCAGGGACGTGGACTCAGTCTGTCTGGTTATTTTCCATAATTTTCCAAAGCTTGGGAGTTTATTTGTTTGTTTTTTGTTCCTTCTCTGTACAATTTACATTTCCTCTCACACCAGCCCACTGCAATGATCTCATGTCCCAGCATGACACGGTCTGCATGTTTGTTTTGGGTGTGGGGTCTTGCAACCACGTGGAGACTGTGGAGAATCGTGGGGCTGATGGCTTTTACACTTCAAAATACAAACACTTCAGTATTTGTAAATATGTGTGAAAGCATTGCTGCATTGAATGCATCAAAGCTAGGGTCTCCTGGATTGACTGGGACAAATTTTATCCAAGAGGACACTAAGGGCCACTGTAGTAAAACAGAATCTCTGGAATATTAGGCTTAATTCACACTTTTGTTTGACTTCTGTCCTCCTGTGAAATCTACATTTTGGTCTGGCCTTGGTATGAGCTCATCTACAGGGTGCGGTCCAAAATAGTCAAATGGTCAGCCATTAAACACTCACTACAGGAACTTAGTTTTATTCCTCTAACCTTACTAACTGGGCATGGGTTCAACACTGACATGGTCTACTAACGCCACCGTGTGGCCGCAACAGTCCTATCATTTTTGAAATTCCATAATATTTAGATACATGTAAATGAAATAATTCAATGTATGATTTAAATTTATTTTCCGTTTTATTCTTTGCAGATGAGATGCTAAAAAAGTGAACATTTCAGTCAGAATCTTGTTACTGTGTGACTAATAAGTCACTGTCTATTGCTATGTCAATAATTAGTCAACTGTCTGTAACGAGTCATAACTGTGTTTTCCCCCAGAGTATTACGAAAAGTTTATACCATACTGATTTCTTTATTATTCTATGAACCAACTTGGGATCACGGCCTATCAAATCCCTGATTTGTTATAAACAAGGGGTCCGTAATTCTTTTTTGTTATCTATATTGTAAATACCGTCGTACATATGTGGCAGGCTTTACACAGAGAACAAGAAAATGCAATTTCTGGAGAAATTGCGTGTGAAGGCGAAGACTTTGAATCACTTCTTGGGGAATGATGCCGAATGAAAAGATGAACAGTTGAAAGTTGGAATGGGTTGAATCGGTCAAAAAATGTAGAAATTAGAGGTGAAAAACGGAATTTTGTGAAATTTTGTCAAAATGTTTAACGTGAAAACGTGAAATTTTTGAATTTGGCACTTTTGGGAATGTCGAGAATCATTCCGAATGTGGTTTGGATGTGCTGAATGAGGTGAATTTAAAAGTGGAATGACGTAAATGTGAAATGTCGAATCTGCCATTAAGAATGAATGGGGAAAAATTTGTCGTAAATTCGCGAATTTTGCGAAATCGCAAAATTTTCGGAACGAGAAAAATGGAAGCGCTCATCTCGTGAATATTTGGAATACGTCAAAAGTGGAACGGAGTGAATCGGATGAATTATGTGGAAGAAGGCCATCGCCTTCACACAATAAGTCACCATGAGCAATAAATATTTAGACAAGTGACCATGTTTTCCTTGGAAATTGCGCTACCATAGCGTGACTCATCCTGATTCACTCACTGGGAAGGATGTGGGCGGGAGACAGGAGCTTGATTCAGCTCAGGTTCCTCATTGCGGGCATCTAAAAGAAAAGAAAGAGAACTTTCATGATCTCCATTATCAACGGGCTTCAATTATAAGAAGAATTCGGAGGAAAACCGCTAACATGCTAACTAAATGCAACCTCTGCTTTAAAACTCAAGACACGCTAATTTCTTGTAAATTTGTCAGCCCCAAAACAGGTAATTGTGCCTTTTAAATAAAAAATACAGCGATTGTGAACACATGCCTCACTTTTCTTCATCCTGAGGCTGATCAAAGTAGAGACAAACAACGACTTCCGGGCACGTTATTCATCTTCACCTGCAAGGAGGGGCGGGATCTCTATGAAACGAGCTCAGCTCTCGTTCTCACAAGCGACCTTCCACCACTTCTCACGAGAACTCCGACGGGAGTGCCACAAATTCCAAAATCGAGGTAAGAAAACTTTCTAAAGTCTGTTTTAAAGAAGAATTTTAAGAGGAAACTGTGATTATAGTGTGCGGAACTCGTTGTTTGTCCTCTGTGAATACGTTCAAAAGGAAGTTAATGATTAATTTACTTTTTATTTCACAACATAGTTGTTTTGATTATTCTTTTCCTTGAGTTGCCTGGAACTATTGAGCGGTCCATGTACTCTAAATCAAAGCTCAAAAATATCAAATTGACACTAATACAAGTTCACCACAGTATGAGGAATTTCAATATAAAACCTATTATATTCCTTCTGTGCTTCAGAATTATTATATTAGACTATTGCAAGAGTGTGATGGAATTTTTAGCATTTTCCTGACTTTCAAGCAGCAGATTGGTGCCCATTGCTAGACATACATGTCCCTGCTCGTCACACATTCCAACCCTCCCTGATCCACCTCCTCTTCTTGTCCCCCCTCTTCAGCTCCCCCACCACCACCAAGCCTTTCATCATTATATTCATGATATTAATAAATATCAGGTCTAACTGACATGCGACTACAGTGATTGAAACAAATTATAATATTGCAAGAGTAATCTAAGTGTTTATTGGTGCATTAATAATTATCATGCCTTTGGTAGTGTAGTTGTGTAGTCGTTGTGTAGTTGTTGTTGTTCCACACACATTTCATTATATTTATTATATTTTTGTTGTTTATATAGAGCTATGATCACGGCGGCCGAGTATGGCGAGACATCATGGGAGCTGCAGGTGCACGTGGACAAAAGAGAAAGCAACGAGTCCATGGACTTCAAACTGCGTGTGAAGGGCGACCTGCACATCGGAGGCCTCATGCTGATGCTGGTGGAGAAGATCAGTAAGTGTCAGATATGCCTTATCAGTTGACCGCCATCTGCTCTTAAAATCTATAGTGCTGTTTGCCAGGCTGCACCTTAGTTTGGCCTGCAGTGCTTCACACTCAAGTGCCATTGTTTTTAACCACAATGGCTCATGTTGCCCTAAGGCACAAAGTTCAGCAGTCGTCTGATCTGATCATACTCGGCCTCGTCAACACAGAGGAGCTCATAGGGAGGACTTTGAAGAGTTAGATACTAACTTTTCTCTGGATTGACTTTACAGGTTCTTTAAATATTACATGTTTGATGATGTTTTGATTTGCAGAGGCTCCCCAAGACTGGTCAGATCACGCCCTGTGGTGGGAGGAGAGGAAATGCTGGCTGCTCAGGACCCACTGGACCTTGGACAAGTGTGGGATTCAGGTAGGACAAAGGGGGGAGGACATTGGAAGTACTGTAATGTTGAACTCCGCTTGCCTTTCGTTTCAAAGGATGCACAAATGAAAGATGGGTCAGTTTCTATTTATTTGTTTTCAGGCTAATGCAGTCCTGTGCTACACCCCGCAACACAAAAGTATGCTATTGCAGCTCCCTAACATGAAAACCATTCGAATGACCGTTGGCTTCTCCTGCGTGGTCTTCAAGGCAGTGGCAGAGATCTGTCAAATCCTCAGTAAGTGTGACCTCCCTACCCTTTTACCTGAAATTTGACTTGATTTGTCTTAATTAATTTATTTATTTTTTCATTTATTTTATTGATTTATTTCAGACATCAGGCGGCCTGAAGAACTGTCCCTGCTCCAGCCTCACGATGAACCCTCCAAGAAAAAGAAAAAAAGAGGCAAAAACTCCCCATTAGAGGACATCTGGGACATTGATTTAGTCAGCGGCGGGCCAGGAGGCTCAGGTACTGATAACACGCACTTACCAAGCCCTACCGCCCTAATCGGAATAATGACATTCCACCCAAACAAGGTCCCATGTACAGCAAGACCATGACGGCCACCTACGACCCGGAGAACGGGATGCCGGTGTCGGCCACCAGCCTATGGTTCGGAGAGAACCCCCTCGCTGACTCCCAGCCCAACCTGCCGCCTGCCGAGCTGGCCAAGCTCTACCAGCCGCTATCCCTGGAGGACAAAGCCATCAGAAATGCCGGGTAGAAGACCTCATTGTGTGTTCCTGGTCCTTCCATTGGCACTATTCATTTTTACCGACTTGACATGTAATTGACAGATGGTTGGACTCTTCCCGCTCCCTCATGGAGCAGGGCGTTCGAGAAAACGACAAGCTGCTGCTGCGCTTTAAGTACAACGTTTTCTTTGACCTCAATCCCAAAGTAAGTCAAATGAAACGCAGTACTATCGAGTTTGGGAGGAAAATAATCCAGAGAGCCTCAAGTTTGTCTTGTCGCATTTCAGTATGACGCCGTGAGGATAACGCAGCTGTACGAGCAGGCTCGCTGGTCCATCCTGCTGGAGGAGATCGACTGCACCGAGGAGGAGATGCTCATGTTTGCGTCGCTGCAGGTGAATATGATGACATCATCGCACAAAAAGAGAATAATGGCAATGAGTTCAGTTTTCGACTTGTCTTTGCAGTATCACATCTGTAAGCTGACCATGTCCACTGAGCCAATCGACCACTCCAATGATCAGGAAATTGATGAAGTGGAGGCCGCCCTCTCCAACCTGGAGGTGACGCTGGAAGGTGGCATCTCAGACAGAATTCTGGTAAATGGATTTCATAACTGTCATTTTTCATCTTTTGGGGCTTGTGCAGTACAAAACAGCTGGGGGGGGGGGGTTACCGGTGGGCCTCCGTAAAACACAACAATTGCAGGTCTCAACTCGGCCAGGATATAAGATAATTGACACTTATTTGTTCCGACCTTCAGGAAGACATTACAGACATTCCAGAACTGGCTGATCACCTCCACCTTTTCAGGTAAAAACCCAGCTAGATACACTTCTGTTGTCTTTACTCTTTTCTCAGTGTCATAAGATTGAATTTTTTCCTAATTGTAAAAGTGCAAAAATAATCTAACCAATTTAAAAGTACAATAACTTTCTCCTCATTTAGACCAAAAAGGCTGACACTGCGGCCTTACAAAGAGTACTGGTTTGTATTCAAGGACACCACCATCTCCTACTACAAGAACAAGGAGGCCGCCGTTGGGGAACCCATAGAGCAGTTTCACTTACGAGGTACTGTGTGTCTTTAAAAATTTGTGGCATTCAAATATGACACAGCGAACGTCACTGTATAATCCTCAGGCTGTGAGATCATCCCCGACGTCAACGTCACGGAAAAGAAGTTCGGCATCAAGCTCCTTTTACCAGTGGCGGATGGGATGAACGAGGTGTACATCCGATGTGACAACGTAAGTTCCCATACCGATTATGTCAACTCGACATGGTATCGGCGTAATTGTCATATTAGTTGTGTTGGCGCAGGAGACGCAATACGCAAAGTGGAAGGCGGCGTGCATCCTGGCCTCCAAGGGCAAGACCATGGCGTACAGCTCGTATAAATCGGAGGTGCGCAGCATTCAGTCCTTCCTGCAGATGAAGAGCTTAGCGCCCCCTCCTGGCCAGGCAGCCCCCGATCTAGATACCATGGAGATGAACGCAGAGTGTTTCGTGTCGCCGCACTACGCTAAGAAGCACAAGACGAAGCAGGTTGTCAAATTTAGAAGATATTTACCTTGACTTGGCACCAATCACTGGTTACCAATGGTTGTTCTTGTGTCAAGCTCACAGCACGTATCCTGGAGGCCCATCAGAACATAGCGCGCCTGTCCCTCATGGATGCCAAGATGCGGTTCATCCAAGCCTGGCAGTCACTCCCGGAGTTTGGCATCAACTACTATATTGTCAGGTAATGTGTAAGGCACAGGTGTCAAATTCAAGGCCCGGGGGCCAGATACGGCCCGTCACATCATTTTATGTGGCCCGCGAAGACAACTTGTGCATCAAATTCGTGTGTCATTACTAGAATTTCAAATTGTCTTCACTTTTAATAATATCTTTGTTTTTAAATATTTGACCAGTTTTACTCATCTGATTTGAAAACAAGTTACTTGTCAGTTTGTTTTGTAGCTTTTACTGTATATAATATGAGGTGCTCATACGTTTATTTGGGTTGACAGTCATAATGGCCCTCCAAAAGAAGCTATGACTACAATGCGTCCCGTGAAAAAAATGAGTTTACACCCCTGGTGTAAGGCGAAAAAAAGTTATGTCATTCATGGGCTATCGTTTAAGAAGTCCACTTTGTGGTATCAGGTTCAGGGGCAGCAAGAAGGATGAGATCCTCGGCATCTCGTACAATCGTCTGATCCGTTTCGACATGTCCACCTGCCTGCCCGTCACCACCTGGAGGTTTGCCAACATGAAGCAGTGGAACGTCAACTGGGAGATAAAACAAGTGAGTATCCCGGATGGGCTTTCACAATATGCGCTATGGCACCATGGTTGGTCATCGCTACTGTATTTTGTGTGATTGCAGGTGACCATCGAGTTTGACCAGAACGTGACCATAGCGTTCTGCTGCCTTAGCTGCGACTGCAAGGTGGTGCACGAGTTCATCGGTGGCTACATCTTCCTCTCGACGCGATCCAAGGACCAGAATGAGAGCCTAGATGAAGAATTGTTCCACAAACTGACCGGAGGCCAAGAATGAGAAAGCAACACTGTCATTTAGTGGTGAGGCATGGAACAACACATAGGGTACAGTGCTGATAAAAGACAGTAAATCCCCGCTCGGGATAAAGTCCTATTGTTTTACAATCAAAGAACTCAACAAAGCAACGTTATGATTTGTCTGGGCATTATTTATCATTTTGTAAACATTTTCAGCTTTTTGATTTGCAGTCCAGCCAAGACTTAGTGTATGTGTAAATAATTGTGTTCTGAAATTGTTGTGTGACTTGACTTTTGTAAGAATAAATTTTTTATATCATTATTACTCCTGTGTGATTTCTTTGTCCTCAATTCTCCCTCCACTATGTTTATTTATCTATCTACATAAATTGAAACTGTGCAATGAATTAGTTTGGGGGTTTTGACGTTTTAATTTTTAATATATAACTAATACTCAGGTCAAATTCATGTCGACAAAGATGGACCACACAGCAGAGAAATATACTGGTAGTTATTTACAAAAACAGAATCGATGATTCTGAAATCGATATCTGCCTTACAATCACCATCTCACGCAATTGGCTGACTTGAGGCAGGTCGGGCCAATCACTGCTGACAATGATGAAAACGCGGAAGTGAAATTCATTCCGCTCCCGACCGATCATTTTGAGACGGAAAGTGAAAGATAACACGTGGTTCTAGGAGTTTAACGCACCTCACATGAATAACTGTGACTTTTGTTTATCCAACTGTTCCTTATTTTGAGCTGTTTGTCGTCTTATTTGATCCATAATGGCGAATGGTGGAGACGACGACTCCCAGTATAAAATCAACGAGGGCGACTACGTTATGCTAAAACGTGGGGAGATCTACAAAGCTGTGCAAATACAATCGAAAAAGTAAGTATGACATTGTTTAGTGCATGCTATTTTGATCGGATGTCAAGATCACGTTTCGATTATTAGTTTTTAGCTTGTTGACGGCCAGTCTGACTTCACAAGTTGTGAAACATGATTTCTCCATTGTGTGACAACAGGAAGGTGATGTTTGAGAAGCAGTGGCTCTTCCTGGACAACGCTGTGGGACATCTGTACAGCACCACTTTTGAAATTGTACCCGGTGGACAGGTGCAGCCCGTGAAACCACAAGCTGCACCAAGTGCTGCTTCTGGTTGGTATTCCGTTGTTTTTCAGTGGGGGAAAGGACAAAAGTAGTATCATAAACACTGGTAATGTCGCTTCACTACTACACTTTCGCCGACAGACGCAAAACAGGCGGGCACGGACAACCGGAACATCGTGGATGACGGCAAGTCGCAGAAGCTGACACGGGACGACATTGAGACACTCAAAGAGCAGGGCTTGAAGGGTCAGGTAATGATGGAAACTCGATGATGTGCATGATGACACTTCATATCCTCATTATTTTGAGCCTCATTGGTTTTGTATGGTGCAAATAAAGCACATAGACGGTAAGACTGGGTAATATTGCTTTAAAATTTAAATATCAAACTACTCCCCCCCCACCCTCAAAAAAAAAAAATCTGGCTGAAGATGCATCTTTAACCATTTTGGTAATTGCAGTAATTGTTTGCATTGCAGGAAATCATCCAGCAGCTCATAGACAACAGCTCCACCTTCAGGGATAAGACGGAATATGCCCAGGACAAGTACATCAAGAAGAAAAAGAAGAAGTGAGCAAGAATCATGACATTTAAAAATAATAAAACACACTGCGTGTATCTAAGCGGTATCTGATATTTTTGCAGGTACGACAACAAGCTAAGCATTCTCAAACCGACCTGCCGCATCATGGCGCTCATGTACCACGGACGAGAGCCAGGAAAAATCTGGTATTTTTCTTTTTGTCTCAGTCCAATAGAAACACACAGCAGTGTGAGTAATGTGTGTGTTTTGTGCGTGTGATGCAGTCACTTGCGATACGACACATTGGCGCAGATGCTGACCTTGGCCAACATCCACGCCGGCAGCAAAGTGTTGGTGTTTGAAACGTGTGCTGGCCTCGTGCTGGGGGCTGTCATGGAAAGAATGGGAGGTGAGTTTGTTTTTCATCCAGCACAGTGTTTCCCCGAGGCACAAACTTTACATTTCCTGGCACGCTACTACAAACATAATAAGTTGCCATCCTGTTGTATAAAAGGCAACGGATGGATGGGTGCACAAGTAAATTTAAGCTTTTAATTGTTATGCCTGTGAAATCATTTAATTATATTGATTTTTTTTATTTCAACAGAATACATGACATTGTAATAAAATGTCGCCATCTGGTGGTATAGTGCAGTACGTGCTTTTATTTTCATTTTTAATGATCCTCTTCTGCTCATCGCATCCAGGCTACGGATCCGTGATCCAAATGTACCCGGGGGGTGGGCCGGTCCGAGCAGGAGTGGAGAACTTTGGCTTCCCCTCTCACTTTCACGACACGCTGCATGACTTTCCCATCTGCCACGTCAATGCTTTGCTAGCAGGCACGCTGGACACAAGCTTCAAGGACCCCAGTGCTGGTAAAGTGCATGCGCCAAACATGTCATTCAGAACACCTGCACAGTGTTAAATGTGATCCAATAAGAGAGCAGCGTTAAAAACAAAAATAAAACTCACTTCTGTGCGGCTTCTCAGAGGCATCTAATTCCAACGCGGCCGTGGAAGAGGAGCCCAAGATGGAGGAGAGCAAGCCCCCGGAAGACCCAGCAAACATGGACACAAACGCTGGCGAAGAACAACGCATAGATGCCGAACGCGAAAGCGGCAGGGATGCAAAGGTACGGCACGTATTCACTTATGATTGACTGGTTGATGCTCATCACGGTCTTTTAAATGTTCTAGGCCCAACTCAAGAGGGTGAAACAGGAGGAGAGGCATAAGAAGCTCGCGGCAGCAGTGGCCCAATTAAAAGGCATGAATGCAGACGGGTTAGTATCACTTTTAAATGGTGATTAAAATGGATCCTCACAAGTGTGCATTTCAGCTCTATACGCCGTTATTGGTGAGGCACGGGCTCCTCATGATTGATGAAATGTCGCAAGGGTGTTGACTTATTGACTCTTCTTCATTACAGCGGCCATATCATAAACACCACTACACTTTGTCGGGGCTAAATCACAAGCTTCTCACGTTAGGCTGCTGAATGACGACATTTCCAATTCCAATGTATTGGACGGCGTAATACATCGTTTGCTTGGCTTGTTTTGCAGATTGGTCATCGCCTCTCGCTTCCACCCGTGTCCCGTCCTGATGTGCCTGATCAGGTTTTTGTCGCCCTCCAGGCCGTTTGTGGTCTACTCGCAGTATAAGGAGGTGAATTGAGTGCGGGTTTTATGACGATTTGGTCCATCGAGAGTCATTATTTAAGGCAGCTTTTATAACTTGCCAGGCTCCTGTGGGAGAAATGAGCTTCCAGCAGAAGGATAATACAAAAGAAAATGCGTCTACATTCCGTTAGGAAATTAAATCGGAGTGTCGTAGCAATTCAACACTTTAAATGCCTGGCATTAAAAACAGAGCAGAATGTGGAGCCCGAAGCTCAGAGATAAACATTTTTATGTTCAAATACTCGTAAGCCAAGTATAATAATGGGCTAGTGATTCTTGCGTGTCAAAATGACTTTGTCTTCTCTGCAGCCGCTCATCGAGTGCTTCACCAAATTGAAGGAGCGAGGCGGTACGGTCAACCTCCGTCTTACTGACACCTGGCTACGACATTATCAGGTGACCTAATGCTGCCAAGTATTGCCTTCGGGTCCTCGTCGTAGCTTTAATGCGTTCTGACTTTTGTACCCCCCCAAACCCACCCCCCAGGTGCTGCCCAATAGGACGCATCCCAAGCTGCTGATGAGCGGCGGCGGCGGTTACCTACTCTCAGGCATCACCGTGGAGACAGAGCAGTCGGGTCGGAGTAACTCGGAGGAGCCGGTGCCAAAAAAACAGAAACTGACAGAAAGCTGAAGGGCTTACTAGCCCCCCCCTTCAACCCAAATTTTGTTTCAGGGCACATCAGCAACAGGGCTGGCGGGAATGTCCGTTTGGATGCATCACAATCCCATCTAGGCAGTTATGCAAGGAAAGGCCTCAAAACAGATGCAGACTAGTTTCCTTGACTGACATTTTGGTCAGCAATTCTTTTTTTTTTTATATACGGTATATATACCTTGAAAATGTTATTTTTTTGTTGCGACCCGGTTAAATGACTGAACCTTGACAGAATTAAATTATTCTGACACAGAATAACTTTGTTTCAATTGATCCCAGCAAAGAAACTAGCATATAGTTTAGGCTTAAAAAATATACACACACAAAATATGTTTTTTTTTTCTAAAGCTCCATCCCTCCAAAAATATTTTAGAAGAGTTTATTTTCACTTTAAAGACAACTGTAAAATTGTGTTTTTGTCTAATAATATCACAATAATCAACTATAATTAATGTTTGTGCTGTAACATGCACAGGATTACAAAGGTTCCCAGAATAACTCGTTTATTGAACACAAGCACTTGAAAAGACAATGACATCAGTGAATATTATTTCTACACCAAAAACATTCCCATGCACACGTTGACAATGTCACATCAAAATAGCACAAATACAACAAGAGGCTTTTTTTTTTAAGCAACGGTTGACATTTTTGGGGGTGCACTTTAACTCGGCAGACGAAACAAACATTAAAAGTAGCTCATTTTTTCTCATGCAGTTTGGCGGAAATTTTCTTCATCTCCTCGTCCATTGCCGCCAAGTTTTCCAGTGCTTTCTCCTGCAAAATAAAAACACAGTAGAGTCATACCATCTATACATTTATTTTTTTGTGGGTCTGCTCATTATGGACACGCCTACCAAATTTTATGTCGCACAGTGAAAGTAGCTTTGAGTTAAAATGTCAAGAATAGAATAGTCAAGCCTACTATGTTAGGAATATGTTTGTACGAGCCATTTCCTCTGGTTTTAAATGTTTGTTTAGATCTGCCACCCGCCGCTCGCCTTTTAAATATAGTCGTGATGACATCGAAGGCTCCGGGAGGTCGTTACGGTGCGTCAATCTTGGCGCGGAAGATGCTACGGCTCGTCTGTCAGCAGTTGTAGAAAAAATAAATTTAAAAAAAGATGCAGGCAGTGCCAAAGTTCTGCTGTGGAACATTAGTGTCGTCATTCGTTCTGGGCCAAGTTGTTGACGTGCGCTCAAACGGCAAGCGGCCAACATGTCTGCGTGGAATGGACATTTTCATAATGAGCTACCCTTGCCCCCTCCGGGAGTTTGTGGACGACCGACTGGATTTGCTTTCGCGGGTCAGCAAGCACGAGATGAAACACAGTTTACCCACACAACATCACTGATGTCATCGAGAGTAATCGTAGCTCGACGAACCTCGCGTGGTGTGAGCGCCCTCGCTTGCACGGCTCCCTCTGACGCCTCCTGTTTGGCGAGCTGGTCGATTTTGAGACCGAGCAGCTTGGCCGCCTCGTCCATCTGGGCACGTTCAAAAGTCAGAACCGAGTCCCGACGCTCCGTATTGGATCTGAACGGTACTGGTCTACCTTGTTTGGAGCAGCATGGTCTTCTGGATTTCTTTTGAACCAGGCGGGATGGTAGTAGCCTCTGTAGATCCACGGGTTTCTTTTGTCAGGCAAGTACCTTAAAAAAGAACCAGGAGGTCAGACCCGAGAATTCGCACTTGTGATGCTGTAGAAGATTTAAATACCTCAGAGCTTCACTTTTGTCCTCAGGATTGTCAGAATCGTCCCTCAGGTCTTCATCGTCAGACAGCTCCTCCCCTCCATGCTTGTGGTATTTGTTGTTGTGGTCATCTTCGTCATGTCTCTTGTCAAAGCTCCAATACTCTTGACTGCGTTCTCCATCTGATTCCTCTCTCTTTTCCTCGGAGAGTTCTTCATCACGCTTAGGCTTCTTCTGGTAGTATCTCCAAGGCCTCCAGGCCTTCTTCTCTTTGCCCAAGTCCCAGGATTCCTGGCTACGTTCCTCATCGGGTTCCTCTCGGGCTTCCTCTGGGAGTTCCTCGTCCCGCTTGTGTCTTCTTTGGTGGTATCTCCCAGGTCTCCAGTTCCTCTTGTATCTATCGGTGTCAAAATCCCAAGATTCCTGGCTACGTTCCTCATCTGGATCCTCTGACAGTTCTTCATCACGCTTGTGTCTCCTCTGGTGATATCTGCCAGGTCTCCAATCCCTCTTGTATCGGTCAGTATCAAAATCCCAGTATTCCTGGCTGCGTTCCTCATCTGGATCCTCTGAGAGTTCTTCGTCCCGCCTGTGTCTCCTCTGGTGGTATCTCCCAGGTCTCCAGTCCCTCTTGTATCGGTCAGTATCAAAATCCCAGTATTCCTGGCTACGTTCCTCATCTGGATCCTCTGACAGTTCCTCATCACGCTTGTGTCTCCTTTGGTGATATCTCCCAGGTCTCCAATCCCTCTTGTATCGGTCAGTATCAAAATCCCAGGATTCCTGACTGCGTTCCTCATCCGGATCCTCTGAGAATTCTTCGTCCCTCTTGTGTCTCCTCTGATGGTATCTCCCGGCCCTCCATTCCCTCTTGTCCCGCTCATCGTCGAGCCCCCACAACTCTTGGCTGCGTTCATCATCTGCTTCCTCTCTAGGTTCCTCTGACAGTTCCTCATCACGTTTGTGTCTTCTTTGGTGATATCTCCCAGGCCTCCATTCCCTCTTGTCCCTCTCGTCGTCGAGCCCCCACGACTCTTGGCTGCGTTCATCATCTGCTTCCTCTCTAGGTTCCTCTGACAGTTCTTCATCCCTCTTGTGTCTCCTTTGATATCCCCTAGGCCTCCATTTCCTCTTGTCCCTTTCACCGTCGAGCCCCCAGGATTCTTGACTGCGTTCCTCATCTGGTTCCTCTCTGGGTTCCTCTGACAGTTCTTCGTCCCTCTTATGTCTTCTTTGGTATCCCCTAGGCCTCCATTTCCTCTTGTCCCTTTCACCGTCGAGCCCCCAGGATTCCTGACTGCGTTCCTCATCTGGTTCCTCTCTGGGTTCCTCTGAAAGTTCTTCATCCCTCTTATGTCTTCTTTGGTATCCCCTAGGCCTCCATTTCCTCTTATCCCTTTCACCGTCGAGCCCCCAGGATTCCTGACTGCGTTCCTCATCTGGTTCCTCTCTGGGTTCCTCTGACAGTTCTTCATCCCTTTTATGTCTTCTTTGGTATCCCCGAGGCCTCCATTTCCTCTTGTCCCTTTCACCGTCGAGACCCCAGGATTCCTGACTGCGTTCCTCATCTGGTTCCTCTCTGGGTTCCTCTGACAGTTCTTCATCCCTCTTGTGTCTCCTTTGATATCCCCTAGGCCTCCATTTCCTCTTGTCTCTTTCACCGTCGAGCCCCCAGGATTCCTGACTGCGTTCCTCATCTGGTTCCTCTCTGGGTTCCTCTGACAGTTCTTCATCCCTCTTGTGTCTCCTTTGATATCCCCTAGGCCTCCATTTCCTCTTGTCTCTTTCACCGTCGAGCCCCCAGGATTCCTGACTGCGTTCCTCATCTGGTTCCTCTCTGGGTTCCTCTGACAGTTCTTCATCTCTCTTGTGTCTCCTTTGATATCCCCTAGGCCTCCATTTCCTTTTGTCCCTTTCACCGTCGAGCCCCCAGGATTCCTGACTGCGTTCCTCATCTGGTTCCTCTCTGGGTTCCTCTGACAGTTCTTCATCCCTCTTATGTCTTCTTTGGTATCCCCTAGGCCTCCATTTCCTCTTGTCCCTTTCATTGTCAAGCCCCCACGACTCCTGACTGCGTTCGTAGTCCTCCTCCTCATCTTCTCCCAAAGGCTCCTTGTCGCGTTTGGGCTTCTGGTGGAACCGTCCTGGCCTCCAACTGCTTCTCTTCTCCCGTTCCTCCTCTACCTCGCCATCATCTTCCTGGTGCCTTTTCTCCAAACTCCAGGATTCCTGATTGTGTCCGCCCTTCGGTGTCACCTGATTGGGCTCCACAGACCTCAGAAATTCTTGGATGTCTTCTGCATCCTTGACCTCGGGCTCCTCTACGTGATCTTTATTCTGCTCTTCATTGCTCTTCTTATCCGGTGGAGCACGTTTAATTCCTTCAACAGGACAGAATGGGTCAATATGGCAGCCATTTTGCTTCTGACCTACCTGGAACGTTGCACAAACCTGCTCGGAGAATCTCCTTGCACTCTTGATCCAGTTGGGTGTCCGGTTGGGAGAGCGTTTTGGACAGAACCTCCACCAAACATCTTGTCACCTAATTAATATTCAAGGTATATGTTGATTTATAATTACCAAACCGATAATCATAAAATGACCTGCTCCTGCATTATTCATCACTGACATATTTTCTATACATTGCTAACAAATATAGCCTATGACTTCCTATATGGACAATTGAATACAGTGACAGTTCCATATTAATAATTATGTGCATGGCATGGTTACGATCACGTGACAACCCCCCCCATGCTTTCATTGGCGATTGCACGCAAGTCTCGAAAATAGTCCAAAGACTTACCACATCTTCTCTTTGGCCATCCTTGCCCACTGGAAGTGCTCGATTCCCTAAACAGAAGACAAACATACCGGTCTTTTATTAAAAAAAAAACAAAAAAAAACCGCAACAAACTCGAGTCGTAGTAAAAAGTGGTAAAGTCGCTGTCCGTGGTGCTGAACTCACCTATAAGGAAAGCGAACCCAAGCAGCAGAAAAAGAGGAGTCGGTGTCATTTTGTTGGAGTGTGATGTCCCTCCCGATGCAGCGGGAGAGATGCTCGTGCAGGAAAGGGAGCAGTACCTCCAAATATAAAGGCGCTCCGAGTGGAGGAGGAAGGAGAGACAGAGAGAGAGAGAGAGAGAGAGAGAGAGAGAGAGCGGGAAGGAGCGTGGGAGGGGACGCTCGTGTCATGACTCATTAGACCTGCAGGGAGAAGCGGCAACAACTTGTTTGTTTTTTTTTTCGTCCTCTCCCGTAGATGAAATTAGCCATCACACAGGTGATGGTTTAAACATTATTGAGAGGAACATAGTGGTTGTCCGCAGGAGGGGGCTTAATGCAGCGAGGAGCCCAAAGGCAATCCCACACCCTGCAAATTTCATTGTCACAACCCCCATTTTTAGTTCTGTTCCTATAAGAAACCGGAATTGTTGCATGCGTTGTTAACCATGCGGTACTGCATTTATTTTAAAGTGTTTTTATGCATCTTTAAGGACACCTTTACTTTCAAACACAGTGGCAAAACAATACATAAGGGTTGAATTAAATATGTAAAGTTCAATTTACATAAAGTAAGAACAATTACCGTATTTGCCGGTGTATTGGTCGACCTTTTTCGATCCAAAATCGACCGAAAAAAATCGACCTCGACTTATACACCGAGTCATAAAATTTAACTTCGTATTCATCGCTTCAAATGTGATGGTAACCAAGGCCGTTTCTCATGCATCTCATTGTGCGTTGCACTTAGAAAATTTTAACCGGGCGGCGTGCGCGAGTGCGCGGCCCGCTGGAAGTCGAATGAGGCTCAGCGATCTCCTCCGCGGTGCTTATAAACAGCCGATCCGCTCGGCGGGGGCTATTTTCGGCCACTTGGCGCGTGCGCACGGCCTCCCGGATGTGCCGGGCGGGTGCGCGAACTCGCCGGCCGCTGGAAGTCGAATGAGGCGCCGCGATCTCCTCCGCGGTGTTTATAAAGTGCCGATCCGCTCGGCTTGGAGCTATTTCCAGCCTCCCGTTGGTGCCGGGCGGCGTGCGCGAGCTCGCCGGCCGCGATCTCCTCCGCGGTGCTTATAAACAGCCGCATGCGCACGGCCTCCCGGAATTTGAACACATTTCGTCAATAAATTTCGCATATTGAATTTTGAAGTTTAATATAATGCAACAATTGAGCTCAACTTATACAAAGGATATATCATAAAATCGTAAATTTCCGTCGAATTTTAGGGGGTCGACTTATACACCGAGTCGACCTGTACACCGGCAAATACGGTATTAAAACTAATATATAAATATGTTTACATTTTAAAGATTAATCTATTATTTATCCAGCGTGTGGACAGAGGTTTTGCATTAGCACGGTCGCATTAGAGCGCCTCGTTGTTGCGGCTTTGAGCAGCTCAAACATGAAAATGGAAAATACAAGTTGAGTCCATTTTGATTGACAGCTGAATAGCCAGAGTGCACTGTATTTATTTTGACCTTACTGTCGCCAAAATACAAACCTTGTGACCTCCCAAGATTCCCCCTTAAACACATTTTACACAAAATGACCTTTCACGTATAGATCGCACTCGCATTCAATCTCGTCGCCCGCCCCGGGTGAGTCGACGTCCATGTTTGTTAGGAGAATCATGCATGCGAGTAGCAGGATGTCTTTGAGTGGAAGGGAGAGGAGAGGGATAAAGAAAGGGGGCCGCGGCCAGCGGCATTCAATCATCCACGCCCGCCACACTCTCATCAACAGTGTGCACTCATATGTGACGCCCTGCAATGATGCTCTGTGGCCTTTTTTTATATTAAAGAAAAGAAGAAAAAAAGTGCTGTGAGAAGCACAACATTAAATCACACTTTGCAGTCCAATGTACTAAACTACAACAGATAAAACACAATGTACTTTGTAATGAGGATTTACAAGAGCAGGCTGATGCAGGATGTTTTTTTTTTTTTTTTCTCTTAAAAATTTACGCTTTGTGCCGTGAGCGTGACTAACAGCCGCAGACCTTTGATATTGCGTTCTATGCAATTTTTTATTTTCTTGTAAGAAGCACACTGAAGTTTTATTTTAGCTGTTTGATAAAAATAAAAAAAAATTGAAGTTTGTTAGTGACTGGTTATAAAAAGTCTACACACCCCAATTCCAATCCCATGTTATTGTAAAAAAAAAAATCATTAAAATTTTCTTCACACCATTAATGTGTTGTATAACGTGTACATGTTAGTAATGTGGTTGCACAAGTGTGCACACCCAGGAATGTGGCTATGTTCATGTGACGCAGATGTGAAGACTGAAGCTTGGACTTGGAAGTTTGTTAGTAACTGGTTATAAAAAGTCTACACACCCCAATTCCAGTCCCACGTTATTGTCAAATAAAAAAAAAAATCATTTAAATTTTCGTCAAAGTCAAAGTCAGCTTTATTGTCAATTTCTCCACATGCCAGAGACACACAAAGAAACCGAAATTTCGTTCCCCCCTATCCCACGGTGACAAGACATGGCTCACAACAGACAAACAAGTAAACAAGTATAACAAAAGTGTGCTGAATAAATAATGAATAAATAACACAACAATAAATAAATAAATAAGAGGAGCAGAAAAAAAAAGGAGCAAGTGCGCGTACAGCAGTACGCACGCTACGCAGAAGGGGGTAGCGAGTTCAGGGCCCACACCTTTAATGTGTTGTATAACGAATATATGTCAGTAATGTGGTTGCACAAGTGTGCACACCCAGGAATGCAGCTATGTTCATGTGACGCAGATGTAAAGACTGAAGCTTGGACTTGACAGAGCAAACATTTGATGGTCCTTTCAATCATTAGCAGCAAGCAATGACAAACTTTGGTTAACTTGGCTAGCTTCCTTCTGCTAACGCAACAACAGTGGTCGAGAGCTACGATCATGATTAGCCGCAATATTCAAGCGTCTCCTTCTTCTTCTGCCGCAGAAACGTTTGGACAAGGGAAGTCGGCCTGTCACTGCCAGGAGTTGATTTGTGTAGGTAAAGTTTAAGTTTGATAAAAATATATTTGAGTGGCTCAGTAGGAATAATCGGTGCAAAATGGTTTTGCCTTCAAACTTGTGTTATTAATTCTTACAAATATTTATAGTATGAGCAATAAGCGGAAAAAAAGTGAAGAATCTTAATGAACTCTTTAGGGAGGTAAAGTACAATTGAGCCCAAATCTTTGTGGATAAATAATTGATGAGCATTATGTGGATATTACATCTCATTTTGCTCGAGGAGGAATCAAATCAAAACACGACATTTTATTCAATTGATCTCTGTGTCAATTAAAAGTCTGTTTATGTGACTGTTGGTGTTTCTTCCCTTTTGTGGCCTTTTAGTTGAGACACTGGCGATTAAGGTGAAAGGTCAGCGAGTAGCAATCTAATTATTTACAAATTAATCCAACCTCAGGTGACAAGTGTCAATCAAATCATGACGCTTAAATAAAAGAGGACGTTGACCTTTATTTGAATGGATAATCTTGTTGTTTAGAGCAAGATTGGGACCAAGAAAGGAGCTGAATGTTTTTGCTTGTGTTTGTGCACACATTTAGATGGAGGAGGACAAAATGGAGGTCGGGGGAGATCCCCTAAAGTCTTTCATGGGTGGAAGCGGTGACAAAGTGGAGCGTAACAACAGAGTGACCGTGTACAGTGTAACGGAGACCCCTCCCTGGTACCTGTGCGTTTTTTTGGCCTTTCAGGTGATTCCAAAACAAAATAAAAAAAAGTATATTTTTGCCACGCCCCCCCCCTATCCAATTAACCACGTTGGTTTCTTCCACTCCACAGCATTACCTGACGGCATTTGGCAGCAACATCGCCATCCCGCTCATCTTAGCGGACGGATTGTGCTTGCAGCACGACGGCTTGACCCAGAGTCACCTCATCAACACCATCTTCTTTGTTTCGGGTCTGTGCACCATTCTGCAGGTCATCTTCGGCATCAGGTGCCAACATGCAAAACATTTGGACCCCTCGGTGACATGAATTGAATTAAGCTAATGCTAATTCATATTTAGATTATTTACTGATGCACAATTTGAGAATGATCACATTGGTTCCTTTTCTTGGGAGACTTCCCATCCTGCAGGGAGGCACCTTCGCCTTACTCACTCCAGCGTTGTCCATGTTGTCCATACCTGAATTCCAGTGTCCGTCTTGGACCCAAAATGCCAGCTTGGTGGACACGTCCTCACCTGTCTTCATCGAAGTGTGGCAGACGCGATTGAAAACAGTAAGCCATCGCAACCGTTGTCAAATTTCATGGGATTAAAGATCGGGTTCTATTTTGCCTCCACCAAGCTTCAGGGCTCCATCATGGTGGCGTCACTCCTGCAGATCCTGGTGGGATTCTCTGGACTGGTGGGATTCCTCATGCGTTTTGTCGGCCCGCTCACCATCGCGCCCACCATCTCGCTCATCGGTTTGTCCATATTTGATGCGGCCGGAGTCCGGGCCGGCAGCCACTGGGGAATCTCAGTCACGTGCGTCGATTCCACTTGTGTGTTGAGCCTGTGAGGGGTCAAAAGGTCCACAAATTCTAACCGGAGGCTCGGCCACATAATTTGCTTCCTCAGGACTGCGGCGTTGATCATCCTGTTCTCTCAGTACTTGCGCTTCGTCGGGCTTCCTCTTCCCGCCTACAGCAAGGCCAGGAACTTGCACACAAAAAAGTTCTACATTTTCCAAACCATGCCCGTAGGTCCTCAAAATGCTAAACTATGGTTAGCGTACTATGCTAACAATTGATGTCGATTAGATTCTGCTGGGAATTGCCGTGTCCTGGTTAGTGTGCCACCTGCTCACCATCTACGACGTGCTGCCGTCTGATCCGGACCGATACGGACACCAGGCCCGGACTGACGTGAAGGGGGACGTGGTTGGTCAGGCTTCCTGGTTCGTCCTGCCTTATCCAGGTGAGCTTTTCAATGGATCCACAAACTTTTTGGGCCGATCCCTGATCAAGAACTGCTTTTTGTCTCCAGGCCAGTGGGGCATCCCGGCGGTGAGCCTGGCAGGAGTTATCGGAATGATGGCGGGAATCGTGTGCTCCATGGCCGAGTCGGTGGGCGACTACTACGCGTGCGCCAAGCTGTCGGGGGCGCCGCCTCCGCCCAAGCACGCCATCAACCGAGGAATCGGCGTCGAAGGGATCGGCAGCTTGCTGGCGGGGGCCTTTGGCACCGGTAACGGCACCACCTCCTTCAGCGAGAACGTGGCCGCCCTGGGCATCACCAAGGTTGGTACCCTTTCGTATGCGGGTCTCCAACTTTTTGAATTTGTGGCGCTGTGTCCGGGGCACAGGTGGGAAGTCGAGTGGTGATTCTGCTCAGCGGAGTCGTCATGATACTGATGGGGGTCTTGGGTAAAATCGGAGCCATCTTCTCCACCATCCCCAACCCCGTGATTGGAGGGATGTTCTTGATCATGTTCGGGGTCATCGCTGCGACGGGGATCTCCAACCTGCAGGTTAATCTTTTTTTTTTATCCAGGAGTTATCATAACCTTACGTGTTGTTTTTTAGTCAACAGATATGAATTCCTCCAGGAACATCTTTGTGTTCGGGTTCTCCTTGTTTTCCGGGCTGGTTGTTCCTAATTGGGTCACGAAGAATCCGAACATCTTTGCCACAGGTCTGCTGCATTTCCTTCATAGTCCAAGTTCACATTCAACACCCCATAAAAATATCTCCATGTGTTTTTCCATAGGTGTGAGCGAGGTGGACGCGGTGCTGCGGATTCTTTTTACAACTCAAATGTTCGTCGGAGGCTTCCTGGGCTTCTTCTTGGACAACACCATTCCCGGTAACTTTACGGCTAAACTAACCTCAGCTGTCCATGTTGCTCAGAGATTTTCTCATGATACAGGCACCAAGCGTGAGCGCGGACTATTGGTCTCGGATGAAACACACCTAGAGGCTTCCAGAATCTTGGAAACGGCCGACATTTACAACCTCCCATTCGGCATCACAAAGCGGCTGTCGTCACGGCCTTGGGTCCGCTACATCCCGTTCTGCCCATGGAGAGGGCTCGAGGCTCGGTGACAGTACCCGCAAAGGTTCTGTTTTTGTACCCTTGATATCAGTACTTATCTATTTTTCTGACAGTGTAGCAGGCAATAAAATATGTGGCTAGCAATTATGTTTTTATCACTGCACTCGGTCGTTTTTTATGATATTGCTTTGCGACGATTCCATGAGAGATAACAGCCTGAAAGGAAATAAGTCAGAATCTTGTCAGCTATGAGGAGAGTTGCATACACAACCCAGGTTGAACCTTGCTGATCCTCACAAAGTCCAGTGACTGTGTCTTTTTTTTTCAAAGCCATACGATTATGCAGCTGGAAAGTCTGCTGCTCCAACTCACGGCGATAACATCAGACAATACGAGTGCACACCATGATGATTTTCATAAGATGAATTATACAAGGCGGGCATTACAGAAGCAGACCAGCTTGTTCAATGAAGCCGCATAAGTTCATTAAAGTCAAACAGGAGCGAGACTCTAGTTGTTTATTCTAAAGTCTGCCTCCCCCTTTGTTGTAGAACAAATTTGTGTGCAAACTGGGAAAACTTTAAAACCTAAATAAGGCAAATAAAAAAAGAAATAGGCTTAGAAAGAAGATTGTAATTTCTGTTGCTATTTAATCACACCACAAAGCTTAACACGGCCAATTTTGCTCAGTTTGACAAATGACCTTATAAAGCTCACATATATAACACATAGTAGCCAGACTTCAAACTAATATTTTTAATTGCTTTGTGTATTTGTCTACTCTAATGAATGTTTGCCCAAAACTCCACACGGGAAAGTGCAGGAGCACTCCCCGGTGCGAGAACTTAAATAAAATATTCATATGCATGCTGCAGGCTTCTCACTCCCCTTTTTGACTTCTCTTTCTACGGCTTCTCCAGTCAGTGGTCGTTAACAAACTTACTCTGCAGACTTTAAGGAACTGTCCCCACCAAAATAATATAATTGCAATAGTTTTAATGAGCTTCCATTCCCAATCTGAATGAATGGGGCTTGCAGGCATGCAGGAGTAACGATCGGCAAGGACGTTGCAGTATTAGTTTTCAACACTAGGTGGTGGAAAAGAGTTGGTTTTGTTTATGTGCGTGAGGTGTTGGCAGAGAAGATAAGATGTTTTTTTATTTCTATATTCTTTAAATGACTTAGCGGAACTGTGCAGTTTTAGACTTGATAACGATAGTAATTATTACTGCTATCGAGTTCGAAGCCAGCTAAGCTTTATTTTGTTAACAAAGTTCAAAGTGTGTTGATTGGGACGTAGTGAAAGTGTGGTTTACGACCACTGCGGACATATGTAAACGCCTCACGCGTCACTGTGACTCGTTTGACCCTTGTTTAGAGAAATAAAATAAAATAAAGATAAAACACGAGACTTTGACCTCTTAACACGTGAGCACGACTACTATGCAGAGTGAAACGTATGATTAGCCATTATCCAGCATGGGCCGGTTTCAGCTTGTTTACGTGTGAGGGAAATGCCAAACAGAAGAATAAACGCTTTCAAAATAAACGCACAGATATACCTTTTGCTTATGGAAATTATTAAAAGGCAATATAGCACTACAAAAATTGGTTTACTTTAGTATTTAAATTGCAATCATGCCAAAATATTAACAACACATTTTAGAAAAGTTACATTCCAGCGCATTAGTTGTTTTATTTTGAAGTTGCATCCCCTCCGTTACCGCTAACCGCACCTTTGCTGCGCTTCAGTCTCAGACACAGCTTTTGTTTGATCATTTCTGCGAGTTTGCACCTTCTCACGGGCGTTAAGTCGTTTACGTTCACATTCTTTGGAAATTAAACTTATCATCGATGGTATTTTTCGGTGTCGGGCGGCAATGGCTCGTGGCAGCGTCGTTGGGAGCTTCGCGACCGCTCATAAAGATGTTTTTGTAACCTAACCCTCAGGCCTCGCCTCCATCATGGTGATTTCCATCGCTGCATAAAAAGGTAATTAACGACTTTGAAACCTGTCGGACTAGCTTTACCCGATCTAAGTAATTATTCGTCCACTTACTGTAGGATAGTGTACTGGATTCAAAATAAATCAACAAACCGTAATCGACATCCGGGGACTTGCTTCACATTCAGTACGCGTTGGCAGGTCTAGTTACTAAATGTATTTACAATTTGTCCACCTTTCAATTTTGTGTTGTGCTGTTTATTCAATATTTTGGAAACGTAATACCTCGTGACTAACCGATACATTTGAAAATTTTACTCCAATGTTTCCTGAAAAGCCAGAATAAATTAAACCAATGGCTCTTCCTAATATCTGTCGTTGAGAGGTAGGATTTTTTTACTCATCAAATCGGAAGGACTATCACGTCTTATATTTTCATTATTGTTCATCTTTCTTCTTTCTGGTATTTGTTGATTGTCAAATTGATTATCCTTTTGGTACAAATAACCCTTTTTTTTTCAATACAGTTTAAAAAGAATTTCTTTAAAATGGTAACCATAAATAAAAATGTGTGCTTTCAATGGCATTTACATTAAATGATTTTATAACCTGTCACTGATAGAGGAACTACTTTAAAACGTTTGCCTGTCTCAATATTTGAAATAATCGATAATCATCGATAACGTAATTGCGTACTATCGGCAGTTGTTACATAACATGTGACGTGGATTATTGAGTCAGACATGTATATGATGTCTCTCCTACTTGTGTTGTTGGTGTGTGCCAGCCATCAGTGTGTCAACAATGGGGGTCTCCCAGGTAACTCTGACTGTCGGCGGAGAAACGTGTCCAGGTTTGTTCAACCCGGCTGACGCACCACAAAAATAAATAACAATACACTTCACCGATTTACTCTTTGCAGCAGTTCTTGCTCATAACACAGATAGTAAGGGTTGACATGTGTTTAGAATTGTTTAGCTAGTGTGTGCTACTGGGCTTTTATTTCATGTTTAAAATTTCCACTTGTGAATATTACTCAGGGGAAGTGATTGCCGTGGTCGGGAGTTGTGAATCCCTTGGCAACTGGAGCTACCAAAAAGCGGTGGTCTTGAACACCCTGAGCGGAGAGGGGTTGGTTGAACGGGTTTTGTAATTCCACAAAGGCTTGGAAGTTCTTTTTTTTTTCATCCTGATTGTATTGTGCTCGTTTCACCAGGAATACATGGACGACTACGGTCACCATTCCCAGAGGAGTCGAGGTCAAGTACCGCTTCTTCAAGGGCTTCTTTCTGGACCCAAAAGTGAGTTGTTTATTAATAACTCACTGATCCCGTCAGTCAAATGTCTCAGGATTTTGGGTGCAGTACACAAAAACAAGAAGAAGATTTTGTGCTGACATGACATGTTTTCTAGCTTGTGACATGGCCAAGGGCGATGTAGCTAAATGTCTCAGGATTTTGGGTGCGGTACGCAAAAACAAGAAAACAAGAAGAAGATTTCGTCCTGACATGACATGTTTTCTAGCTTGTGACATGGCCAAGGGCGATGTAGCTGAATGACTTCTGACAACAACACGTTTTTTTTCTTTTTTTCTTCTTTTGACTGTGAATATAAAAATTAAAAAAAAAATTAAAATATTGACCTTGACCTCCCTGTGAATGACTGTGACTAATTATCTAATCTAGTTATTATTGCAGACTGGACTAAAAGGTGGTTAAAATCTTTACTGCCATAACTGAAATGATAAGCTATAGTTCCTCCTATGCACACGTGGACTAAATTGTATTTATCAAAATAATATTCTTCAAGCCATTTTCTTTTAGCTTTGTCTTCAAAGTATGGTGCCAAGCTCTCTTTAAAGTGGTGCAACAATTCTACATATTCAACATGGTGATTCCAACCCGGGGGTTAGCGGAGGCTAGCATTTCTGTTTCCTTCTTCTCTAACAAATCCCCCCTTTTCAGATATGCCCAAGCTGACTGATTGTCTGGTCCAGAGATGACTTGAGGAGCAGACGGAAAACTTTTTATACGCATGCTGTGTGCATTAAAAATGTGGAAAAACAAAAAACAAACATTGTACTTGCAGAGTGCGGGCGAGCCTTGTCAGGTGATAGTCAATGTGTGGGAGAGCCATCTTCAGCCCCGCACCATGAGCACCACAGGTATTACAACAGGTGCACAATGTGCTTGGCTTGGGCAAAGCTTGTTAATAAATTTTCAGAAAAAAAATGTCACTAGAAAGCAACCCCCCCCCCTCAGTAGAACATTCAACACATGTTGGCTTGCGAAAGCGATGCGCTCGGATAGTTTCTGGAACGAGCTTTGTCAACCAGTAAACGCTGCGGTCGTTGCTTGGGGTGACTCTGCGATGTTTGCGCTTGCAGGCCAAACTTGTTCTAGGTAAGCTGACTGCATAAAGCTTTTTGTCACACCACCTGTAATTAATCTTACACGGCAATCTTGGTGGCAAATACTTTTCGGTGGGAGCGGTTTATCAGGCAAGGCATCACGTTGGAATCTTTTAATAGTTGCAATTCGAATTTTGACAAAATAATGTAATATTGTAATGTAAAGTGGTTGTTAATGGGAACTACTCTGGATTGAGAGGTTAGCCTTTTTTTTTTTTTTTTTTTTCCTCTTTGCTACCTCTAATGCTGTTTTCCTTCATTACAGCATCCCACCTGAGTGTCAACAACGGACAGTTTGGAATTCACAGTAAGTCAAATATACAAAATAACAGAAGAATTCAAATTGATAATTTTTTTTTTTTTTAAACACCATAAAATGAAGAAAAAAAATCCTGTTTATTTTACCTTAACCTAAGATGAGGCTCTTAATGCAGAAGTGCAACTAAGCAGAAAAGTTGTCCTTCCTCATTTAAAAAAAAAACCCAAAACGTCTGACAATCGCTTATTGTCAGCAACCACACTTGACACATTTCTTTCTCCTGTGTCTTCCCACGCCTTTAGATGGTTTCAAGTCCATCGACATCGGCTGGCTCACATGCCAGACGGAGATCCGCTTACGTCTGCACTATTCCAAGATGTCTCCGGTGTCAATCACTAAGAAGAAATTCAAGAAGTCCCGCTTCAGGTAGGCCCACACCCTCTTCGTAGAATATTTTGAGCCCTTTTTTTCTTTAGTGCAGCTGTGACGTAGATTATTTTCACTGACTTTGGCTTTGTACTGCTCGTCTGTTTCAGAATCAAACTGACACTGGAGGGCGTTGAGGAGGAGGACGATGAGGAGGAAGGGGAAAGCAGTCCTTCGTCCCCGCACAAGGTGCCCACCACCCTGGAGATCAGCATGATCAGCTCCAAATGCTACAAGTCGCGCCACTCGCAGCCCGAGTGCGGCTACTACCTGGAGCCTTCGCAGTGGACCGAGTACAGCATCCACAGCATGGACCCCGACAACCTGGAGCTCACTTTTGAGTTCTTTGAGGCAAGAAGAGTCACGTGGAGAGGGGTGAGGCTGCCTTTGAGGGACTTCATCTAATCGAGGGACTTGCAGGAGGATCTGAGCGAGCGCGTGGTCCAGGGTGACCCTCAACCGGGGCACGTGGGCACCGCCTGCCTCCTCTCCTCCACCTTCCTGGAGAGCGGCCGGGACCACGGCCTCGTCACGCTGCCCATCATGGGGCGCAACTCCAGGCAGACCATCGGCAAAGTGCGAGGTAGGGACTCGCTCAAGATGGAGGGTGAGTCGACAGTGAGGAAGAAGCCCCCCTTACCCATGTGTTGTGTTGCCGCAGTGGACTACCTGGTGATCAGGCCCATCTCGGGGCTGCAATGCGACATGAGAGCCACCTTCACAAAATACTGGAAGAAAGGAAAGTCCTTGAACGTTGGCCACCGGGGAGCTGGCAGCACGCATGCCGCCAAGTAAGTCCGCTCAATTCTTATCCACCTGAAGCTGTCGCCAGAGCGCTGGCTCATAAGTAGGAATTGGTGTCAAGGAAGTACTCCAAAATGGACTGTTATGTTTCCAGGCATCACAGAGTGCGAGAGAACACCATTGCTTCGTTTCGGAGCGCCGCCAATCACGTATGTCTCTCGGGATGCAGACGAAAACTTTTATTTTCACTACAGCATGCCGTTTCCAAAGTACACGCCGTGTTTGAACATGCAGGGCGCTGCCTACGTGGAGTTTGACGTCCACCTCTCCAAGGACACGGTGCCCATCGTGTACCATGACCTCACGTGCTGCATCGCCACCAAAAAAAAGGTAACAACCTTGGATTGAGATTGCAAAGTACAAACGGGACGTCATAACATTTCCTTGAACTGGCTGTTTGTGTCTTTTGTATTTGTCGTGACTTTTTTCCAGAAAAATGACCAGGCTGTAGAGCTAATCGAAGTCCCTGTGAAGGATCTGACTTTTGATCAGCTGCAACTTCTGAAGGTAACACTCCTGATTTGCTGTGCAGTTCTCAATTTGTTAATCGTGTGTATTTGTATTGTTTACTCAGCTGGCTCACGTCACCGCCATGAAGGGAAGCGACCTCAAAGGTCTGTTTCCCCCCCACACACACACAAAAAAAACTGAGTCAGATATGACACTAAATAAACAGAACACAGCTGACGGGTGAGTGTTTTGTTTCAGACGTGATGGAGGACGACGAGGAAATTGACGAGCATCAGCCCTTCCCGTCACTTTCGCAGGTAAGACTCGACAAGCATCAAGCGCTTCTTTCGACATCTTGATTGAATTAAATCCCCCCCCTCTTCCTCAGCTCTTCCAGGCTGTCCCAGAAAACGTGGGCTTTAACATCGAACTCAAATGGATCTCTCAGATGAAGGTGAACACGGCTTAAAACAGAACATGGCAGCCAAATGCACGGCAAAGTTTTCAACCTTTTCTCAACAGGACGGGTCATGGGAAGGCAACATGTCCACCTACTTCAACATGAACAAGTTCTTAGACATCATTTTGTCGTGCATTCTGCGGGAAGGAGGCGAGCGACGGATCGTCTTCTCTTGCTTCGACCCCGATATCTGCTCCATGTAAGCTTTCGAAGAAAAATACAAATTCAGCTGACTTTATCAAGATTGTACTAACCTTTACCTCCAATGAACTTTTACTTACTTGGACAAACTTTGTACTAAAAAAAAAAAAAACCTTCTTGTGCAGTATATAATCTTACTAAATCAGATTAACATGTTTTCTTGTGTTTGTCCCTCAGGGTGCGCCGTAAGCAGAACAAGTACCCCATCCTTTTCTTGACGCAGGGCGTCTCTAAAAAATATCCTGAGCTGATGGACATCCGCTGCCAGAACACCGAGATCGCCATGAGCTTCGCTCAAAGCGAGGATATCCTAGTACGAACCTCCCCTCTCGTTTTTACATTATACACTAGCGCATCATGCTGATGAATATCAACAAATGTCTCATTCAGGGTATCAGCGCTCACACCGAGGAGCTGCTGATCAACGTGAACCTCATCAGGGAGGCGCAGGTCAAAGGCCTGGTGGTGTTCAGCTGGGGCGACGATAACAACGACCACGAGAACAGGAGGAAGCTGAGGGAGCAGGGCATCGATGGACTCATCTATGACAGGCAAGACAAAGCACAGCAAATGGCGCAACTTGCCTGTGATGACCAAAATATTCGATCGTGTATTCATTCTGGAGCAGGTCAGGGAGTTTGAGGGGGAAAGCTGCATTCGAAGGCAGGTTGTGTGGGCTTTTTTCCACTTCTGCCCTCACAAGTTTTTCACAAATACTTTCCAAGTCTTCACGCTCATACTTGTTCCGTCAGACAAGATACTAAGCAGCTTGATGTGACCTCTGCTCTGCTCCTCCCCTCCACATTCCACTTCATCTACCATTGCCACATGTTCCAGAGGCCCTTGTGTTAACTCTTATGTTTTTTTTCCACCCCCAGAATTACAGAATCCTCACTGCCAAATTCTGACTCGAGTTCCTCAGAATCCTGTAAAGTCTCTCTGGCATTTTAGTGCTTGGATGCTCAGTTTTTACGTTATCAATGGCCCTCAATGATAATGCAAGACAGTTGACTCGTCCTACACACTTGGACTGAACCCGGGCGGTTGGTCAACTGCCTTGACTTATCATTCTTTTTGACCTCATGGACCCTGGCATGCCCCCCTCCCCTCTCTCTTGCGGCTGAGTTGCTTCAAACATGAATGAATATCTTTTGCATGAGGCACTTGGCGTGTTTTCACTATAACAGCTACGGGCCACAAAACAGCCCCCGGGTCAAGGTTTGAACAAACAGGCAGTCCTAATGAGCCTCGTCAAACATTTCCTCCTTTATGCGGCTAACAACTGTTAATTTGCGCATATAGATATTTAACATCAAGGATTTTAGTAGTGTAAACATTACAGAGCAAACACTCTGTTTTGATCTCTGCAGCATGTAATGCTCCGGGGATTAAATGTGATAGTCCTTAAAGGGATTGACGTATCGCTTTACTTGAAAAGCTTAAAAGCTCACCAGCCTTCTGGCTCAACATTTGGGTTACTTAGCTGTCTCTCTCACACGCACACACACACGTTACTGGGAAAAAAAATCCTCAAACTGTAGACAAAAAACAAAAAAGTATGGTGAACCTCTTACATATCCAGCTGACCTCTTTATCAATATGCACTTGCCGGCTCAAAGTGGAACTCTTAACAGATGGGCTATTGTGTGCTTTGGAACCGTGGCATGGCATCTTACAATCTGATTGCAGTTCATAGAATATAAAATGCCTTGAGCTTTGGAAAAAAAAAAAAAAAAAACAAAACAAGCCTGCAGTTGTATTTCGAGGCCCAATTAGAAGTATTAGTAAGTGACGTAAGAGCAATTAATGCAATCAACCATGGAGACAAAAATGAAAGCAGGTTTGTATGCATTGTGCTGTCAACAAAAATGGGTGCATGAACAAGTTGATTCATATCCCATATTTGTAGCTTGCAAAATGATGACTAGCTTAATTGTTGCTCACTTGTTTGCTGTGCTCTAATAACCGTTTTGTTTGGTGGCGGTGTTATCTCACAGAATCTGCGAGGACCAAGCGGAACAGCCCAACTTTTTCCAGGTGGAGGAGCAACACTCCCTAAGGGAGGTCATCACTGAGGAAACAATGAAGAGTCCCGCCTGCTCCTGCTTCTCCATACCGTGCTCTACGGCACCATGCTCCGTCGGCAAGGAACAGTCCTGCAACGGCAGCGCCGAGTCTGACTCGGGCCTCAGCTCTTCATAGTCCCATCCAGTTCTCACAAAAGGGATTTTGTGTTTTGAGCTTGAACTCTTCTAGCACCTCCAGTTTATGTGCACAAAATGGCCACTGTACATTTTGATTGTAGCGATAACTAGCATATTCATCCAGAGTTCAAGCATGGATATAATACAATGCGACATTATGTGCCATTATTTTACATTTATTGAGTTTTTTTTGGGGGGGGTGTCAAATGAGCAGATTGTGTAGATGGCCTTTTCATGAATCACAGTAATGGAAGTGATTATGTGGCACTTGAAGTGTAAATATGCAATACGTCACCTTTTAAACTTGATGCTTGTTGATGCTTGTTGACTTTGTGGTGCTCATTGGTTCCACTCCTTTTTGTTTTGATTTTTGTTTTTGTTTCAATTGGGTCATGGCAACAATCACTCTTAGTGATAAATGGGAAGCCTTATGGATGGGGAGGGAGGTTTGCCTTCTGTTACATTGTTGTGCATTCCCAAATATTTGATTGCATGATAGGTGGTGTATCTCACGCAACAAAGACATTTGCATCACACAAAACCAAGTTGTTGCAGCAGAATGTGTAAAGCAAGCGTGGTAATCCTTGAGGTAAATAAAGTATCAAAAATTAACCTGCTTTCATTGTCTAGCACTAAGAAATTAGCTCAACAGCTTTCATTGTCTAGCACTAAGAAATTAGCTCAACAGTGTCCAATTGATTGCATAAATTTTGGATCACATGTATAAGGTTATTTGACGCCTCTAGGCAACGAACAGTAACCCTCCTACCCCAATTTCTTATGTTAATAAAGGTGTGTTATACATTATGTTGATAATAAAAGTGTTTTACATTATATTGATTTCTAGGTCACTTGTGAGTTGTAATCTTCTGGCGCCATCTGCTGTCTAGAATTATGAGTTTTATTTATATATTTAATTTGTGTCCGTTTTATTTTTTTATTTCATTTGGGTTATTAGGTAAGATATTGCGTAAGAAACGGTACAAGCTAATATAAGACCCAAAAAATTAAAACGATATAAATGTTTATTGACATTTCTACGCGTGTTAAAACGTACGTATTTACGTTGAGGTGGGAGTTGTAGTTCTGTTCGATTTAAATGTCATGCGCAGGTGCTAGAAAAACACAGCAACTCCCATGATGCACCACTAAAGCCTCTAACAGCCACACTGCTGTGTAAAACTGCCCCCTGTAATCCCTGCTCTGACAACTCAATCCTCTGGGGTTCTTTTCTGCCTTTAAACACAAAATTTATAACCTAAAATCATGGACAACAGCGGAAAAGAAAAGGAGGCACTACAGCTCATGGCCGACGCCGACAAGAAAGCCAAGTCGTCGGGCTCTTTTTTGGGAGGGATGTTTGGCGGGTAAGGGACGCAGTTTTACGTGATATATTACCTGCCGTTATTGGCACACAGACCTTTTCTTTACGCCTTGAACCGACTTGTTAATGTATTAAATACCATAAGTAAATCACAAATGTAGGCATTAAACCACAGTGGCGTTGACACTTGTTATTTATGCTAACTCACAGGTTAGCCTCCCTCTACTTTAAACAAGCTAGCTTAATATTATATATTTTTTACTCATTCACGACATTTTTGTCTACTTTTCGGCAGCTACCTAATAATTTAATAAGCGAATTTGGCAACACATAATTATTAGAACAAAAATTACTAAGGGTACAGCGTTGGGATTATTCAGCATTTTAATGGTTGGTTGAATTTGTTATGCAGAATATTTAAATACTTAAAAAGACAATGTAGTAGTAGTAACAATGGCTGACCTTGCATCAATGTCATTTCCCTTAAAATTATTCAGTGGCTACCTCGTTATTATCATTATTACCAAGATTAACTCCCCAGAGGATGTATGGCAATGAATTAGTGACATTATGCAGTTTTTTTTAATTGTTATATACCTTTTACCCTCTGTATTTTTCATATAGAGGACATCACAAAGTGGAGGAGGCCTGTGAGATGTACTGCAGAGCGGCCAACATGTTCAAGATGGCCAAGAACTGGAGTGGTGAGATAAGAACGTGAATAACAAACAACAAAAAACACCTGCAAGGATGCCTTTTTTTTGCACAGTGCAGCACTTTGTGATAGTGCTGCCAAGTTAATGCTGACTCACAGTACTGAATGTTAAATATTTTTTTTATTTTTTTTTAGCTGCTGGTGGAGCGTTTTGTAAGGCCGCGCACCTCCACATGCAACTGCAGAACAAACACGACTGCGCTACCAGTTTCATCGATGCCGGCAATGCATACAAGAAGTCTGATCCCAATGGTGAGTCTCTGGACTGAGGTCATAAAGCCTTTAAAAATTATACGGGGGATGTTTCAAGTCTTATTTTAACATTCTTAACCGTGGTACAAGTCTACTGAGGTGTCAATTTCTAACTTTCCGCTGTACACAATTTATTGTCTCCAGCAGCCATTTTGTGCATCTTTGTGGTGTGCTTTTTAACTTCTGTCCTATCATATAAACTAACACTTCATGTCTTCACATTCCCCCCCCCCCCCCCCCCTTTTCCTATTCTTCTTTTTCTTCTTTTTGCTGCCAAAAGAGGCAATCAAGTGTTTAAATGCCGCCATCGATATTTACACAGACATGGTAAGGAAGTAGATCACGTACTAACTAGACACAACTTTAAGCAAACAAGATAAAGATAATCAATATAAGAGCTGTCTCGAAAGATAATTGTGCAAAATTTTGACTGACTCTTGCAGTGTACAATTAATTACTAAATAATAAATGCCTTCCAGGGAAGATTCACCATCGCCGCCAAACATCATATCAGCATTGCCGAAATATACGAGGCTGACCTGGTGGACATCGAAAAAGTATAATAATCATTTATTGTGGAATTGCATTGCACTGTTGCGTGAGCATATGTTTACAGTATTTCTTTTTCTTTTGCAAAGGCAATTGCACATTATGAGCAAGCGGCAGACTACTACAAGGGAGAGGAATCAAACAGGTATTCCACATTGTTGATATGTTCAAGACATTTCTATAAGAATGGTGATATGATTTTGGAAAAATTCAGTAATGTTTATTTGTGATTATAAATATTTAATCAATAGATTTATAGTATTTGTAAGCTTTGGTTCCACCTCTGTGTCTGATGAAATCACAAACCTTACGACTTCTTCTCTTCTTAGTTCGGCCAACAAGTGTTTGCTGAAGGTGGGGTCCTACTGTGCTCAGTTGGAGCAGTACCAGAAGGCCATTGAGATCTATGAGCAGGTAAAAGCTGAGCCACACAGTCTGGCCTAAATGGGGCATAGCATTGATCCTTGTGGGACACCGATTACTGCTAAAAATTTGCATTGTCTGTGCAATTGATGATGTCATCAAATGGTGTAATCTGTATGCATAATGAGGATTGATGATGTTTATTAATATAAATATTCGCAGGTTGGTGCCAACACGATGGACAACCCGCTGCTTAAGTACAGCGCCAAGGAGTATTTCTTCAAAGCGTCTCTGTGCCATTTTATTGTGGACGAGCTCAACGCCAAGGCAAGTGTGCCTCTTTAGAGCTTCCATTACACTGCTTGTAGGATGTTGTCCCATCTCAGTGTGTCCTCCCCAGATCGCTGTGGAGAAATATGAGGAGATGTTCCCGGCTTTTTCTGATTCCAGAGAGTGCAAACTGTTGAAGGTAGCCATTTTTTAATTTTTGCTTCTTCTCATTTTTGTTTTTGATAACCTACATTTTGTTTTTGTTTTTTTTTTCCCCAAGAAACTGCTCGAGGCACATGAGGAACAGAACAGCGAGGCTTTCACAGAGGCGGTAAGTCTGTTTAGGAGTCTCAAGGCCCTTTAATTATAAGTTTAATTCCACGTTTAATACCTCCTTTGACGACCCAGGCTAAAATGTGCTCCTCTCTAATGTGCAGAGCTTAAGCACGAACAGTCGCCGTTGCCCAAATGTGTAGTCAGTGAATGGGACGAACGATCACATCACATCCACCCTTCTTCCTTTATCACCCGTTTCCCCTCTTTTCTCCGCAATCTGCTTCTTCCTTGACAATCGCACCATGCTTTTGTGGTCCAGGTCAAGGAGTTCGACTCCATCTCGCGTCTGGACCAGTGGCACACCACACTGCTGCTGCGCATCAAAAAGAGCATCCAGGGCGATGAGGGAGACCTCAAATGAGATCAAGCGGACACCCGCACAGATAGACTGGACAAACAAGTCGCACGCATGGTTCCTCTCCCCCTTCCCTTTCCTTCCACACATGTGATAAGGCACTGCTTTACAGTAACGCTTTCTTCCAAATCCAATCGGAATGTTAAGCATCCCCACATGCTCTCCTCTTGGGTGTAGGACTGCCGCGTACCTTTTTATTGTTACTATGTTAGTCAAGTTCATTAACCATTAAAAGTATGCATTATATTTTATTTATGAATACGTTGAAAATGTAGTTGCGGGTTCAGAAATTTCAGAAACGCGTTGAGACTGTTACGCATGACATAAGTCACTTGATTATTCCCCGCTACGTGGTTATAATACCTCAGGATTGTTTTATTTTTATGACTGATTTTTGCTCGGTTTCAATACTTACTGACAGCTAGGCTGCCATGTTGGGAGCCATGTCATTTTGTGTCATTTCCACTCCTCGCTAAGCATGCCCCTCCCCTACCCATCACTCACCACAGTATCCAGTTTCTTCTGGATCTTGAGGGAAAACAAAAAAAAAAATTCAAAATAGAAAGACCTTTGTGCTTGTGCAAATGGACAATAAAGTTATATTCTATCCCTATTAATGGTATTAAGGTGGTTTGTACATGGTCATTCGAGTACTTTTGCTATATAACAACTCAATAACAAAAGATTCTGAACAAAGACTTTCTCTTTCTGACGCATATATTTGCCATTGTGTCAAACTGCTGCAGTATAGCGCCAACTACTGCTGAAGAGGACTTAATTGACGTGAGATTTTTTTTTTTTTAACCTTAAGTATTGGTGGTATTGGCAGTCTCCACGAGTACCCAATACTTCACTCGCTCATCCCTAGTCAAAAGTCTTGCTTTAAATGGCCACGCTTAGGTTTTTCCAGCCAGTATATTTATACTCTTACCATTCCTGTTTTATGTGTTTGAGGATCTGATTTAAGTGCTCACTCAGCCCGCAGTTATAAAAGTCTTATAAAATGTTGGCCACGGTTCAAATATCCAGGAACTCAGTTTTGTAACAGTTTATCACATGCCACAAGCTCACGCAAATCCTCTGAAACGCTTCAACTTTCCAGCCTGTATAGTTTGTGGGGAATTTGCGCCACCTTGTGGCTACTTGTGATGCACCGCTAGAAAAAAAAAACGAGAACCTAGACGTTAAAACTACTTTCTGGGTAACTGTAACAGAAATGTTCATAGTATTCATAACAAAGTCATTAAATAGTTTCTGCAACTTGTTTTTATGCTGGGTGTTAGCCACAATTTATGTACAAAAGCTAAAATAACCACAAATTGTAATTATTACCGCCATGATTAAATGGGGTATTTATTTTCATTCAGATTTCAGAGGGATTCGCTTGGTTGTCATTTGCCACATTGAAACTTTTTTTCACATCTCTTCAGACACGACCACTGTCAGAATGTTCGGTTGCGCCTCCTCCTCTTGGGGAGCCAAAATGGTTTGCGAGGTGACCTCTTCCATCAGGGATGACATGCTGGGGGTATCGGAGGAGATTTCCTCCACGGGCATGTAAAAAGGTCTGTCCAAAGTGATGAAGTCGTTGCTATCTGACGTTACCACCTGAGCCTCGAGCTTGTCTTGAGCTTTGGATTCCTTCTCCACATTACCCTCTAAGACGACCAGGTAGTTCTTCCACGGAGCATTGGCATCATGAATCTAAAGTTGAGAAACAGTGGAGGAAAAGGTCACAAGATAAATGATTTCTTAATTTACTATGAAATGAGTAGTTAGCTACCGTAATTTCCGGACTATAAGCCGCACAGGACTATAAGCCGCATCAGCTAAAATTCAGGGATATTTTAGTTTTTTTCTTACATAAGCCGCACCGGACTATAAGCCGCACGTGCACGAGTTTTTTACAAAGAAAGACAGTACACAGAAAGACGTGAAAATCCATAAATACGCCGCGCCGCCATTTAAGCCTCAGGGTTCAAAGTAACCTTCTGAATAAAATGCATTAAAAGCTCACATTCATTACAACTTGTTTTTGGTGAGCAAAATGTCAGAAGAATTGAATTTAAATGCTGATGGATTGGGTTTTAATACAATGCAGATGGTCCAAACAGCGCCACTGCTTTGTGTAATCTCTGAGTCACATGGCAGAGTAAGAGAAAGGGTTTAGAGCCCTTTGACGCAGGTCATCTCACGTGCATTCCTACTAAAGCTCATAATAGTCACAAGCAACACAGCCAGAATAAGCAGCAGCCATAGTAGTGTTTCAAAATAGTATTTTTGTTGTTTTTTTCTTCAAGATACCGCACAACAGTGGTCCACAGCCTTTTTACGAGTGTATAAAAGTGATCAAGTCATCACAAAAATCATGAATAAAAATAAGCAAAAATAAAATAAAAATAATAAAATAATAAATAAAATAAAATAAAAAAATAAAAATAATAAATAAAAGTGATCAAGTCATCACAAAAATCATGAATAAAAATAAGCAAAAATAAAATAAAATAAGCCGCACCTGACTGTAAGCTGCAGGGTTCAACATTTTGGGAAAAAATCGTGGCTTATAGTCGGGAAATTACGGTAGTTATTTCTTTTTTTTTTTTTTTAAATTCACCGTCGTGTTAGTTAAGTTGGTTGTACTTTTGTTTCTTGGATCATCATGTTACGAGTGATACTCACCTTGGTGTGACGGCGAAGAGTAGACGTGTCGGTGAAAGTGCGGCTGCACAAGACGCACATGTAGGGCTTTTCGCCGGTGTGGATACGCTGGTGCCGCTTAAGGGCGTTGAGCTGCGTAAAATGCTTGCCGCAGTCATTGCAGGCGTAAGGACGTTCACCTGGGACGGAGCAGGGTGTCAAACGACTGTCAGCTTTAAATACTTGCGTGCTACAGATGATCCGAATTGGATGCTCACCTGTGTGCACCGCCAAATGCTGCCGTAGCGAGTTCCTCTGACCGAAGTTGCGGCCGCAGTACTTGCACTTGAACGGCTTGGCGCCGGTGTGGACGTTGGTGTGGTTGCGCAGGTACTCCTTGGCTGCGAAGCCCTTCCCGCAGATCTCGCACTTAAAAGGCTTCTCACCTTGAACAACAGAAGTTGACCATAGCGCTATGAAAGATAAGATCCTAATTGGGTTGTCTTACCCATGTGGGAGCGTTTGTGATAGGCCAGTGAGTTTCTCTGTTTGAAGCGGGCGTCACACATGTCGCAGGCGAAGGGCTTCTCATCCGTGTGGGACCTGAACACAGCCATACTCTGATGTCATATTTCACAATGGCAACAGACAAAAGAGCTCCCATTTGGAATGCATTGGCTGGCAAGATAAAAAAGATGTGACTATGTTGTCATCCCTGTGGGACAATAATAGCAAAGTACCTTTTGACATTAAGTGATCTGTACGCTTTGAGCCACCAAAGATCCAAAACAGGACTTTTCAACATCAAGCTCCTACCTTTCGTGCATGTTGAGAGCCGACTTCTGGACGAAGCGGGAACCGCACTTAGTGCAAACATAGTTCTTGATCCCGCGATGCATCCGCGTGTGCAACATGAGCGATGCTTTGGACCTCAACCACTTGCCACATTCAGAACACATATGTGGACCATCATGCACCTTAAAAGCAAAGGACGAGTCAGGAAGTGTGGTGAAGTGAATGGACTACTGAAGGGGACTGGTTGGAGCATTTGAAAATTCCTGACCAGTTTTTTGTGGCGGGCCACATCCTTCTTGCGCTTGAAAGTCTTGGCGCAGACATCGCAGGTGGAGAGCCGTTCGCTGCTGTGAACGTGCTTCTCGTGGAGCCTCAAGCTGCTGCGGTTGGAGAAAGTCTTCATGCAGGTCTTGCATTGATGGACCAGCTTACCTTTGAGTGCCTGGCAGGTGCTGTTGCAAAGCAGGAGGAGAACAACTTGAGGCACTGGTTGATGAATGAAGTTTTCCCACACTGCCACATTGAGGCTTCAAAAATAGGCTAGTAAATAAAAATAAGGTGTCCCAACCTAGCACCAACCTCACGTGCTTCCGGTAGCTCCGCTCGTAGTGGAAGCTCCGCTGACAGTCATTGCACAGGAACTTCCTCTTGGAGGTTCTCTTGGACACCATGCCACTCTCATCATCGTCCTCGCCTGCGGACACCAGCACTGTTTCCTCTGCGTCGTTTAGACTCTGCGTGTCCTTATCAAAGTGAGATGAGGATGCATATGTGGTGTCATTGTCCTCTTCAGCATTAAATGCCTCATCTTCAGTTGGGATGCACCATTTGAGTTTGCTGCGCTTCCTTTTGGAAATTTTTGAAAGGCACTCAGAGCTCTCCGGAGGCAGTTGATGATTTTGCTGCTTCTTTATGCCAGTCTCGGTCGCTGGTGATGACTCTACCACATCTGACTGCGAAGTATGATTTATGCCGCAAACTCTGGCCAGCTCCTCACATTTCAAAATCTTGGCGGCCGCTTGCATGTCCTCCATCCTGCTCTGAGCCACCTCCGCCTTACCCGTGTACACAAACTCCAAAAAGTCAGAAAAGTCACATGGATGCATGTTGGAGAGCGTGATCTGGTCAGGGGTGGCGTCCAGTGATAGAAAGATGTTCCTGAAGTAATCGCTAGAAGCTGCGAGAACCACCCGATGAGCCTGAAATGTCTGCGCGTGGCCCTGGTAGTCAACCTGGACCGTGATGTCACTCAGGTGTCCCTGCAGCCTCAGGTGGTGGAGGGCATTCAGGATATTCTGGTGGTGTGTTTGGGAGCTGAGCTGGATCACCTCTGTGCCCATCTTGTAGTGAGTCTGGAAAGAAATTGAGTTGAACTGCAGGGTTTAGTCGGTGCCAAAAAGATGTGCTTTGAGTTACAAGTGACCCATTGCATTTTTTGAGATACAAACTGTTGTTGCCCAGCTCAGTGGATTAGTGGGCCCAGCTCAGTGGCCTAGTGGTAGAGTGTCCGCCCTGAGACTGGATGGTTGTGGGTTTATACCCCGGGTCATACCAAAGACTATAAAAATGGGACCCATTGCCTCCCTGGTTGGCAATCTGCATTAAGGGTTGGAATTGTGGGTTTAGATCACCATATGTTTCCCAAGCGCGGCACCGCTGCTGCTCACTGCTCCCCTCTCCCCCAGGGGATTGATCCAAATCACATGGGGATGGGTTAAATGCAGAGGACAAATTTCACCGATCATTGGGACTTTAACTTTTTTGGGACAATTATTAATCTTATTGTAATGCATAATATAAAATAAACTTTATTTGTATGGATGGGAGGTAAGAAGGGTAGAGGCAACATAAGATATATAGAAGGCTAAAAGAAGGGGGGGGGGGGGGGGAGGTACGTGCCACCTAACATTGTCTTTGAAACCGTAATTCGAATCCTTGCGTAACTATTAAATGTGTTAACACATGCAGCAACAAACGTGCATAGATCACAGGCCGTAACCGTAATGGCATTTGTGTTATAACAATGTAACGACTGCAACCATGTGGTTTTCACGTACAAAACAGTTGGTCAGGGTTCTGATATTTGCACAATTGGCAATACGATTTGACCAACCTACCGTTAAATTGCATAGAAAAACACGGGATCTGTTACTGCTAATTATAGCATCGCGCGGATGAGAGTGTGTGCGGCGAAAATTGTTGAAGAGAGAGAGAGAGAGCGTCTTTCTTACCGTAAGGTTGCTAAAATGGCAGCCCCACGAACAGTAGCGAACGCTGATCCCTGTGAGTACTCAAAACACATACGGAACTTAATCCGCAGGGAAAAAGGTGGACGGCAACACAACTTAGACAAACAAAATGAAGGCAAACTAATGTTAAACAGGGATAATAACGTGCAATATATCTTAAAAATATATGCAAGGTTGCAGGAAATATTGTTCATGGGGGAAAAATTCAAACATAATATTGGTCTTGTGTTCTTAGGACTTCCTTTCGCAATAAAGTTAAAACGAGTTTGTCACCAATAGCTTTCCGTAGAGCGCCGATTCGATGTACGCATGCGCAATGTAGCCCCCTCGTCATGCACAATTCCACCAAAAATGACCCTCTTTCTTGACTTATTTATGTAACCATTATATTTGCTCTGTTTATCTGTTTAGTTCTCACAATTCACACATGGGGATCAGCAAGACTTTGTTCGCGAGACGTGCCCGGTTAGGTAGCCACAAAGTGGCGCAAACCCTCTGAAACGCTTCAACGTTCCAGCATGTACAGAGTTTACGGGGAATTTGCGCCACCTTTTGGCTAATTGTGATACACCGCTAAAAAAATGAGAAACAAAACATTAAAACAGTACTTTCTGGGTGACTGTAAAAGAAATGTTCATAGTATTCATGACAAAGTCATTGAGTAGTTACTGCAACTTGTTTTTATGCTGGCTGTTAGCCACAATTTCTGTACAAAAGCCAAAATAACCACAAATTGTAATTATCACAGCTATGATTAAATGGAATATTTATTTTACATTTCATTTAGATTTTAGAGGAATTTGTTTGGTCGTCATTTGCTTTACTCTCCAGTGTCCTTTGCCACATTTATACTTCTTTACACATCTTGTTAGACACGACCACGGTCAGAATGTCCGGTTGCGCCGCCTCCTCTTGTGGAGCCAGAATGGTTTGCGAGGCGGCCTCTTCCAGCAGGGATGACATGCCGGGGTTCTCCGCGCAGAGCGAGTGGGCAGTCTCGGAGGTGTTTTCCTCCACTGGCATGACAAAAGGTCTGTCTAAAGTGATGACGTCACCGCCGCTGCCATCTGACGTTACCACCTGAGCCTCGGGCGGCATCTCGGTGTGGTCGTGAGTCTCCAGGGCGACTGCTCCCGGCCCGGCCTTCTCGGGCGCCAGGAAAGTAGTGGTGGGAGAGGGTACTTTGCTTTTGGATGCCTTCTTGGCATTGCTTTTTTTCTCCTGCGCTGTCCCTTTGTCTTGAGCTTTGGATTTCTTCTCCACATTACCCTCCAAGACGACCAGGTAGTTCTTCCACGGCGCATTGGCATCATGAGTCTAAAGTTGGGAAATGGTGGAGGAAAAGGCCACAAGATAAATTATTTCTTAGTTTACTATGAAATGTATAGTTAGCTAGTTATTTTTTTGTTTGACGTATAGTTGGTTTGTATTACTTAAGTTGGTCGTACTTTTGTTTGTTGGTTCATCATGTTATGAGATACTCACCGCGGTGTGACGGCGAAGAGTAGACTTGTCAGTGAAAGTGCGGTTGCACAACCCACACATGTAGGGCTTTTCGCCGGTGTGGATTCGCTGGTGCCGCTGAAGTGCGTTGAGTTGCGTAAAATGCTTGTCGCAGTCATTGCAGGCGTAAGGACGTTCACCTGGGACGGAGCAGGATGTCAAACGACTGTCAGCTTTAAATACTTGCGTGCTACAGATGATCCGAATCGGATGCTCACCTGTGTGCACTGTCAAATGCTGCCGTAGCGAGTTCCTCTGAGCGAAGCCGCGGCCGCAGTGCTCGCACTTGAACGGCTTGGAGCCGGTGTGGATGTTGGAGTGGTAGCGCAGGTACTCCTTGGATGCAAAGCTCTTCCCGCAGGCCTCGCACATGAAGGGCTTCTCACCTTGAACAACAGAAGTTGACCACAGCGCTATAAAAGACAAGATCCTAACTGGGTCTTACCCGTGTGGGAGCGCTTGTGATAGGCCAGCATGCTTTTCTGGGTGAAGCGGGCGTCACACTCGTCGCAGGCGAAGGGCTTCTCACCCGTGTGGATCCTGAACACAACCATACTCTGATGTCATATTTCACACGGGCAACAAACAAAGAGTTAACCATTTGGAATGCATTGATAAGATAAAACAAAATGGGACTGTGTTGTCATACCTGTGGGACGCCTATGGCAAAGTGCCTTTTGGTGCAATGACATTAAGTGATCTGTACGCTTTGATCCACTGAAGGTCCAAAACAGAACTTTTTAAGACCAAGCTCGTACCTGTGGTGCATGTTGAGAGCCGACTTCTGGGTGAAGCGGGAACCGCACTCAGTGCAGATAAAGGCCTTGATGCCGCTATGGGTCCGCTTGTGCAACATGAGCGATGCTTTGGAGCTCAACCTCTTGCCACATTCAGAGCACTGGTGCATATGTGGATCATGCACCTAAAAAGCAAAGGACAAGTTAGGAAGTGCGGTGAAGTGAATGGATTACTCAAAGGGACTGGTCCGAGCACTTCAAAATTCCTGACCTGTTTTTGGTGGCGGACCACGTCCTTCTTGCGCTTGAAGGTCTTGGTGCAGACATCGCAGGTGAAGAGCCGTTCGCTGCTGTGAACGTGCTTCTCGTGGATCCTCAAGTTGCTGCGGTTGGAGAAGGTCTTCATGCAGGTCTCGCAGCGATAGATCAGCTCGGCTTTCACTCCGTGGCAGGTGCTGTTGCAAAGCGGGAAGAGAACAACTTGAGGCACTGGTTGATGACTGGACTTTTTCCACACTGCCACATTGAGGCTTCAAAAAATAGGCCAGTAAGTAAAAATAAGCTGTCCCAACCTAGCACCAACCTCACGTGTTTCAAGTAGCTCCGCTCGTAGTGGAAGCTCCGCTGACAGTCACTGCACACGAACTTCCCCTTGGAGGCTCTCTTGGACACCCTACCACTCTCTTCATCGTCCTCGCTTGCGGACATCAGCAATATTTCCTCGCCGTCGTTTAGACTCTGCGTGTCCTTATCAAAGTGAGGTGAGGATGCATATGTGGTGTCATTGTCCTCTTCAGCATTAAATGCCTCATCTGTAGTTGGGATGCACCGTTTGAGTTTGGTGTTCTTCCTTTTGGATCTTTTTGAAAGGTACTCAGAGCTCTCCGGAGGCAGTTGACGATTTAGCGGCTTCTTTATGCCAGTCTCGCTCGCTGGTGATGACTCCTCTACCACGTCTGACTGCGAAATACGATTTATGCCGCAAACTATGGCCAGCTCCTCGCATTCCAAAATATTGGCGGCCACTTGCATGTCCCCCATCCTGCTCTGAGCCACTTCCGCCTTACCTGTATACACAAACTCCAAAAAGTCAGAAAAGTCACATGGATGCATGTTGGAGAGCGAGATCTGGTCAGGGGTGGTGTCCGGTGATAGGAAGATGTTCCTGAAGTAATCGCTAGAAGCTGCGAGAACCACCCGATGAGCCTGAAATGTCTGCACGTGGCCCTGGTAGTCAACCTGGACCGTGATGTCACTCAGGTGTCCCTGCAGCCTCAGGTGGTGGAGGGCATTCAGGATATTCTGGTGGTGTGTTTGGGAGCTGAGCTGGATCACCTCTGTGCCCATCTTGTAGTGAGTCTGGAAAGAAATTGAGTTGAACTGCAGGGTTTAGTCGGTGCCAAAAAGATGTGCTTTGAGTTACAAGTGACCCATTGCATTTTTCGGGAAACAAGCCAATGTTGGGATAATAGTCTTATTGTAATGCATAATATAAAATTGTATTTATAAGGCTGAAAGGAGGGGGCCACGTACCACCTAACATTGTCCTTGAAACTGTAATTCGAAACCTTGCATGGCTATTAAATGTGTAAACACATTCGGAAACAAACGTGAATAGATCACAGGCAATATTGCATTTAACCATAATGGCACTTGTGTTATAACAATGTAACGACTGCAACCGTGTTATTGTCACGTACAAAACAGTTGGTCTGGGTTCTGATGTTTGCACAATTGGCAATATGATTTGAACGAGGCCGAAAGCTACCGTTAAATTGCCTCGAAAAACACGGGATCTGGGCTCTAACTGCTAATTTTAGCATCGCGCAAACGAGTGTGTGCGGCGAATAACATTGAAGAGAGAGAGCGTCTTTCTTACCGTAAGGTCGCTAAAATGGCAGCCCCATGAACAGTAGCGAACGCTGATCGCTGTGGTTATTCAAACGCTACGGAACTTAATCCGCAGGGAAAAAATGGACGGCAACTTCAATTAGACAAACAACATGAAGGGACACAAGTGTTAAACAGGAGTAATAACGTGCAATATTACTTAGAAATACATGTAAGGTTGCAGAAAATATTCTTCATGGGGAATAAACATGAACGTATATTTGGTCTTTGGTTCTTAGAGCTTCCTTTTGCAATAGCGTTAACCGTGTTTATCTCCAATAGCTTTCCGTAGTTCTCCTAGACGATGTACGCATGCGCAATGTAGCCCTCACGTTATACACAAGTGCACTAAAAACACATGACCCTCTTTCTTGACATATTTATGTAAGCAGTTAATGTTCTGTGTTGATATGTTTGTATTTTATGTTTAGTTCTCACAATTCACACATGGGGATCAGCAAAGGTTTGTGTTTTTGTGTTAACACTTTGTCCGCGAGATGGCGCCATTGCGCAGCTAGTCAACGTAAATCAAGCGTAAAAAAAAAAAATTATAGTACATATGGGTGCATCTTATCGTCATAATCTTTTAGGTTTTTAATGTTTTTCGCCCTAAAATGCACCAAGCAAGTAGTACTGCACATTGCACGTCAAACGAGGTGCTTAAGTAGTCAATTTATGCTGATACAGTCTAAAGCTTGGAGTTTAGTGGGAGACACTTGATAAACAAGCCGCCTCCAAGGAGGAGCGTAGGTAATCTTTTCATACTCACAATGACATAAATCATCCTCAGAGATGCAAAGCACATTGTAAGCATCCATACACCACTACATGCATGGGTGAGAGGGGCGTTCTGCTGTTGCCAAGGTTTCTTGTCTCCACAAAGAAATCCATACAGCTCCCATTTATCATAATGAATCCTGCGAGCCTGCAGTGTTTCCTCGCTTCGGTGACTCATACTGCACAGAGCACCAGAGCTTTGCACTCATTTTATTTGATTCTTCCCACTGTAGTCAAGGATAACCAAACCCTGAATTGAAGTTAGTTCAAGGTGATTGACTTATTTTCATTTTGTTTTACAAAATTAAACTGGATGCAGCAAGTCCTGCAGCTTCTCACCAAAGATGAGAAGTGCCAAAATGCAGAATTTAACTGAGAAGAACGCAAAGCAGCGGTGACGCCATGGTGGTGTATGCACTCCAAGAAGAACCGCAGTCTTCCCTTTGTACCATTTGAGCTCAATGGGTTCGAGCCAGACCAACTTTCAACGGGTCCAACTCCTTGTTCTGCGGTGGTTTGGCCTTCCGTTCCCCTCAGGCTCATTCGACAATAAACATCAATCATTCTGTTAATGTTTTCGATCCACGTTTATCAGTTGTAATCTTACGCTTTGGAAATCAGTTCAGCAAACAAAAAAATTACTCAATTGTGTCTTTTTTTTCTCAATCTTATTGCTGAAAGACACCAGACTATCGAAAGGCAGAATGGCTGTATGCCACACCACGAGAGTCTAGACCTGGCGAGTTGAACCGAGACCTCAAGAACAGGATGAAGACAGTTGAAAGCAGAACTTCATAATTGTGGTCCAGTTTTGTTGGCCTGATGAGGCTTGATGCTTTTTGCAGCAAAACGAAACCAAATGTTTCCTTCCATCAACAGGCTTTTGTGGCTTCCTGCTTAACTAGTGCATGACTGGACATTTTGTGTCATGTAAATCTAAGAACGATACTCACTTTTTTTTTCTCCCTTCAGAATTTGGAAGACAGTAAACCAGAAAGGTCAAGGACAAGGAGTGGCAGTAAGAAGCATGTGATTGATCCCAGCCAAACAGGTAATAACAGATAACAAAATATTAAACTAAAATATATAAAAAAATTGAGCTAAACAAAATCTGTTATGAAAGAAGTAGAGTAGCTAGACCCAGATTAAAATACACAAATATGAAATAAAAAGCATATATCCATTATATTACAATTACTCTAAGCACCACTCATGTCATTTTTATGCAGACTCATATATTCCTGACTATTGTGATCTGTCTGTCTCCATGTGTTGCTCCACCATTTGTCTTGAAATATCCATTGGGCAACGTCGCTATTATGAATCCTGTTGTTTCCCAAAATGTGTCCCTCTGAGGACTTTATCGGAAAGAACTTGTCTTGCCAAAGCCAAAGAATGATTTAATACATGGGGAGCAAATGAGCAAATCATAGTGTGGGAACGTGCTTAAACAAAGACGGTTTCATCCCATATCCGCAGACTCATTTTCACTGAATGAAAAGCGTTGAAAAGAAGCTCCCTGGCATTTCATTGAACAGCTTTGCTTCTCCATCCATCCACTGATGAATAGATAGTCGGAATTCCGAGATGGAGTTACTTTGGCCTCTGACTCACCGCCTGTGTTCCCAGTGGAACCCTCCCTCCCTCTTCTCCCTCCCTCCCTCCTTCCCCCCTTCTCCTTCCTCCTCCTCCTCCTTCATTCGTCCTTGCCAGTGTTCCCTCCGCTGTAACCGAATCCCGCACTTGAGAGACTCAAGGACGGCCGGCCGCCCACTGCCACAGCCGCCGTGTTCAGAAATAGAGGGCTTACCTACTGCAGCTAAAATAGATCCCAACCTTAATAAGTGACTCGCACGCTCTTTTGGTAACATTTGTGGCACGCTTAGTCAGGCAGGTGTTTTCCCACAATGCAACATGTTCCCTCAGCAGAGCTCTTCCATCGCTCTCCTTCTGGGTTTCTTGGACACCAGCCTTCTTCAAATACTGGACCAAATGCAAAGAAGTGCAAAAATATCTGCTGGGAAAATAAGAAATATTGGAAAAAAAATGTATGGTATATAAATTATATATATATATAATAATAAAAAATACTGGGCAAAAATACACCAAAACATTAGGAAAAAAATTAGATAATAGAAAAAAAAAAAAGACAAATGTCAGAACCCCAGGAGCAATCACCCTCCTATCCTCCCTCCTTTCTTACTTCCTGTCCGCCGCCACCCTCCTCGTGTCCTCTCTGGCTTCGCTCCTGCGGAATTGCATCACTTGTCTCCCCTGCCGCTCGGACCTTCTAATCACATATGGCGTGCACGCACATGCACCAGTTATGTGGCTTTGTGTGGAATGATACTCTTGGTCCGTGTGCCTGATTCTGGAGGCTTTCCCAGCTTTCCCGTCACATTTTTCCAGCTTCAACACTCATAGAGCCACGTGAACGCAACTAGTAGTTAGATAGAAATGAAAATGGATAAAGATAATTTGATATCCTTAGTTCCCGTCCCCAGCAGGCTATCGGAAAGCTAGCATCCAACAAGTTGAGTTTGTCGTCCATTCATTTTTTTCTCTTTCTTTTCGTGACAACCAAAGCAAATATCTTCCTTCCTGCGGGGCGGACGACCGCAGCCGCATTGTTAACCCTCCGATGCACCGACTCTTGTGAAATGTGGCAGAGCTCCAACTCCAGTCTTGTGTAATAATAACAGGGAGGTTTTCGCTGCAGGAAAATGGATGCCGGGACGGGAAGTTGTGGGAGTGTGGTTATGTGTGCGGGTATCTGTTTTTAATTTTTTAAAATTTTATGTACCATATGTACTGTTAATAGATTGGATGGTCGATTGGTAGAAGTAGTAGGCCCACGGACGTTTCTCCGTCTGGTTGGTCGTCAATAATTCCTCACCCAATGTTAAAACAAACCGCAGATTCCACAGCTAATTTGAAAATCCAGCCTCGGCTGTCTTGTTTTTTTTCTCCATCTTTTCCGAAGGGCTTTAATAGCAAAACCTGCGCATAGAATTCTAAGTAGCGAACCCCCAAGATGAGCAAACGGCCCGCGGGGAGGAGAGATTTCCGAGAGATTACCGACGCGCTTTTTAAAGCGGTTGAGGGAAGCGAGTCACAGTAAAATAAACGATGCTCTCGGTTTCGCCGAGAAGGAACGCATGTTGACTCAACGGCTCAAGGCGAATTGCTTTTCATCAAGTCAAATATACGCCGTCTCGATATACAGTGTCAAATGGACTCCCACACGTTTGCTTTGGGTCCATTTACCTTGGAGGAGACCACACGCGTGTGGAAATGATAAAAGTAGAAAAGAATTATGAATGGACATTTCATTGTTGAAAATGCTTCCCTTTCAAAATAAAACATTTCAATGTAAAAGACACACTTCTAGCCTTGCAAAAACCTTCAACTGGACCTTCCAATAGTGAGAACTTCTCTAGTCGGTCGACATCCGTCTGAATATGACCAAAAATGGTGCGGGGGAGAGTGAGTAGGAGCTCGCGGTTGTGGGAGGTGGGGTGGCGAGACACACGACTGACACGTTTGCACGGAGGAGCGAGACAGCTAAGCTTGTGAGATGCTAGAACGCATTTGAGCTGTTAGGCCTCTGTGGATGGAAATTCGCTGATGATTAAACGACATGAGAGGAAGTTGTCAGGAATTTCATCTGTGGTACATTTGGTTCATACTTTAGATCAATCAGTAGATAAGTATGGAATGTAGTTTTGGAGGTCACCTTGACTCGGTCACTTAGATATTGCAAAGCGGCGAGGTCGGAGAGGCCCAATCAGTTTGTCCGCCGACTTTGTGTCGGCAACGCCATCTTCCCTCAGTAGTTGCGAGTCACGACCTGTCGGCTCACCCTTGGCTTTGTGTAAACAAAGACCACTGCTTGGACCTCAAACGGCGCCTCATTTAAGAGAGTGGAGGGAAAAAAAAAAAAAAAAAAACATCATGTTCTAGTCGGGCCGGGTTGCCATGGTAACTCAGCATCGCCGTGGCAGACTTTCCGCAGGGATCTTTGTCTGTCTGTCTCATCAGGGACCCTCGCATCAGTGATGTTGCACACCGCCCGCCGATGACTCACCGGCATCAATTTTGAATTCACCGGCCGCTAACATCTTGTACATATTTTAGCACTCGCATGCGTTTTTCGATCTTGTTAGGTTGATCAGTTTAGTTGCACGGTTGTAATGCGAGACAAGTATGCGTCTCCTCCTTTCGGCTTTGGCATTTAGCAACCTAATGAGGTGTGAAACGGTAGAAGCCAAGCCCCGCCCACCAATTGAGGAGGCGGGGGGGCATCCCAGCATCAATTCAAACATCAGTTAAGCAGAAAAGTCACCAAAGGCCGCCAGCTGCCAACAGTCTGACTGCAGTTTCTGCCTGCAACCTGGCATATGACTCATCTGGCAAGGTCATGTGATCGAGCGTTCAGCCTGAGGTGTGTGTGTGTCTGTTGGTGAAGCAGCCCCCCCCCCCCCCCTCCCATTCCCGTCGGCTTATTAAGAAGCATAGAAAAAGCTCTTTTTGTGCCGCTCTGGTGTGAACGGCAGCATGAGGATTTTCCCGACGTGATGAGCGATGAGTCACGGAAGACCCAGAGAAAGAGATTCAAATCGAGGAAATGTCAGGATAGTCAGTGCCGAGATTGCAAGCAGAGCACGTGTCGGGGTGTTTTGTTTATCCCGGTGGGGGGTAGACATTATACGCATGCGGCACGGTGGGAATCGTACACACCATTAATCTGATGGGGTTCCCCGCTTTGTAAAAACACGCTCGGGCCTAAATCGACTGAGATTGAACGCAACATGATCATTAATATGCAACAACATGAAATGCTCTCGAAAGACCAAACTAATTAAGTTATTTAGATTCAAAGAAACAACATGATTCGATACGTACCTCGATACATAGCACCCGATACAATTTTTTAAGGACGATGCATTTTATTACGTAATGATTTTGTTGGGTTAAACTTTCTTGATTCAAATGGGTTTTCATTTCACTCCCAATAGACACATCCACACAACATTGACGTGTGCATCCAAACGTAACATGTCAGCAGGTTGCACACGCAGCTCGAGGAGATGAGTGCATCATCTCCGCTTTCCTAACAAGCCCCAAAAACTGCGTGCCCAATCGAGTGACGAAACTCGAACCCAAAGCCGGCGGCGTCCGTCGAAAGAAACGAGTCGGGCATTCTGATTGGTTACATAAGTGTGCAAAGGGAACACGCACACATACACACACAGTCGCGCAGACCCCAGAGGCCTGTGTTTGCCTTTCCTGTAATCGGAGCATCCGTTCTCTGAAGGGTGATGTAACCCGACGCCAGGCGAGCCAGCCGCTCAGACGTGCCGAAATATAGGCTACCCGTGTGCAAATGTGTGTGCGCTTGCTTTTATCGCCTTACATCACCTGTGACACGATTTACGAGCAATTGCGAAAGTCGTCGGGCAGAGATAAGTCGGCCCCGCCGGGTCGCGCTATGGCAGTTTTTGTTGCGGCATGCCGCCTGGCCTAAGTTTTACAAAGTTAGATATTGGGAAATCATTGCCACGTTTTAGTGATTTGCTCATCTCATATTTTAGGATTGATTTTGTTTATAAAAAATGTGTCCTTCTAATCCAAATAGGTCAAGGGCGTAACTCTTAATAGTGCCATTTTCTGGCTTCGCGGGTTTCCTCTCCGCGTGACCCATTTGCCAGCAGACCGGCGTTTCCCTCCCGCTCTCGCTCTCCTTCACTCGCCCTGCCGCCGTTGCCATGCCTACGTCGCCGCTGGCAAGACAAAAAGATGAAAACTCACTGGCTTTTCCATCAACGCCGGCGTGGCTCTCTCCCAGGCTCGTTTATGGGTTAAAAAATATTTTTTTTTTTCACCGTTAAGCCTCAAAAGAACCTCACTGAGAACGTGTTGCACAAAATGACTGAAAATGGCTCATTGGAAATGTTCAGTCTTTTGTGTGTAATTTGTGTGTACTTTATTTTAGAACAGAAAAGGCTAGGGCTAAAACTTTTGGAAAGAATTTAATTTTCCCTAAGCCACACCCCTAAAAACCCAAACCATCCAATCACAATGGGGCTCAAAACTGAAACTATTTTGGATTTTTCATTTCACATTATTTTGTGGCAGTTATTTGAAATACTAACATGAGAGATTGTTGCTAGCTTAATCTAATAAGGCTAGCTACAGTCTACTTGACACATTGGTCTTTAAGTCAACTCATTTGAGGTCACTTCAATTCATGTCAGGGGATGAAAGAAAAGCCACAATGTTAATATTCATTATGCCCCGTAGCGGATAAATATGTTCTGTTTGCAGGATTAGGACAGTTTACTTTGGAAAGGTTTCGGACTTCCTATGTAGGTAGAGCGGCTGTCGGGCAAAGAGATTACAAACCAGGATGGCTGCTTAGTTTCAGCATTACGTGGCCCGGCCCTCTTGCTCTCTCTCTCCCGGACGCCTGTCGCATTTGTGTAATTTACGATGTCTTCCGCCACTCCCGACGCTCTTAAAGCTGAGACCGCAGTGGGATAGCACTGTCGGTAATGTTTGTTACAGGAAGAGGAAGCTTCTCTCTTGGAACATCATGGGCAGGTTTTTATCAGGATCTCGGATGAGGCTCTTATGGAGCAAGCATTTTTGGACCATTCCAAAAGCACAAAGTGAATTCTCTGGAGGATTTTTGTCTCCTCGGGCCTTTTTGTTAATGCAATTCAGCAGGGTGACAATAATGTGGCCCGTATGCAAAACACAGTGCGAGGGGATTTAATAGGGGCTCGGCCATGATGTTTCACCTCCGCACAAACTTTTTAAGACTCTCTCTTGCTGGCTATTGGTCGTCTTTTTACCGCAATGCAGCAGATCGCCTAAGCAACCGGAGGAATCAAAGCTTTTTTTTTTAGGGGGGGGTTTAAATACTAAAGTCTTCACGCTTTATTTCACAGAAGCGTCCTGATTTAAACACGATTAATCGGCGGGTTCGCACAGAGCGGCTTGTTTTTAGGCCGCGATGACAACAACCTCATTAGACCGACTGACTGCGTGGATTTTTTTTTTGCTCGCATGCGTCGCTAATTAGACGCCAATATGCAAAGCAGATCAAAAGCGTTTTTTTTAATAAGTTTCCCATTCACACAACAAATTAATAACTCCTCCGACACGTCGCCTCCATTCGCATTTCATTAGCCAACTTCAAAGTTGACCCTGAAAGTACAGTTTTCGAAAAATCCTACTGGATTATTTACCACAAAAGTCAAGTTATGCTATGGCAAGTTACAGAATGTATTCCATTTTAGTCCAAAAGCTAAATAATAAAGCTTGATGGTGAAAATGGCTTCCATTTTTGCAGATCCTCACCACTGTTGCCGAAGGTTGCACGCACAAACCCCTGGGCGTCACGAGATGTCCTTGATGTCAGTTCCGTCATTCGTCCTCAAGGTGAGCTGGCTCTCTCCCGCTACTCCGCCACACGCCTGTTTCTCGCTCGCCGCCCCGTGTTGCGTCATGTTCCGATCAGAGCCACAACAAGAGACGCAACACGCAGAGGCGGCGGGACGCCGGGCCTGAGGCAAATGCTGCCAAACTTTGCATCAGAACTTTTTTTTTTTTTCCAGTGGGGTGTGTCCAATAATGCTGAAAGGCAAAGTAGATGCGTGGGTATTGATCATCAAATGATCTTGGCGCACCCTGTCCTCCAGGGTTGGGAAGTACCCAAGTACAAATACTAAGATTATATTTTTTAGGTATCTGTACTTAATTTAAATGTTTTTGTTTGGTTTTATTTGCAAGTTAAAATAGGCTTGTTATATTGTTCAATCTCAATTAAGTGGCTTTCAGAATTCCTTCCATCAGCTCTTTCCATCCCCAACTTTGTGTGCAAAGCTGTCATTTTCCTAACGACTGTAAAATTTGCACCCATATTTTTAAACTTTACTAGAAGGGTGCAGCTCTCAGGCAAAGCTGAAAAATGAGATTTCTGTGCTTTGGATGACAAAAAAAAAAGACCTAAGAATAAAAAGCAATGGAGCAGTAATATTATAATTCATGATGTGTATCATTTAAAATATTTAAATATGTTATAAATGCTGTAATTAAATAGCTAAACCAAAGCAATTGTAATTAATTATGAAAACCAGAAACAAAAAATAAGATTCATTTGTATGAAATCAGGCTTTATGAAAATAAAAAAGAACCTGCAGGCGACGGTTAGCGATCACGAGAAGATCACATGAAGCGTCTGTGTCACATGCTAAGCTGTCACATGGGGCGGGAGCGGACACGGCAGCCGGTCCAAACTGGTTCTGGGGGTGGGGGGGAATGTTTCTTGCAGGTATCACGCCGACGAAGATCGTTGTCATTGTGCTTTAAATCCACTCGTCATGCATCAGCGGTTAGAAAGAAATGACATGTTAACTGTAATTGATAAGAACTTAAGTCAACATCTAAAATGGTTTTGCGTTCTTACTGCATCCGCCTAGGCTGACACTGACAGCAGTGCCACGGCAACTGGCAAGAGCGACCCCCCCCTCCCAAAAAATAAAGACTACCACTCGAGCCAATCAGTGATGCTGCTAAAATTTGTCCACTGCAAAGCCAGGTCGGCCTAAGGGACTTAAAAAAAAACATAGTCACACGGTAAGACGAGTAATACATGCTGACTGCTTGAACAGAATCATGCGCACTGTAATAATTGCCTTTCATCGCTTTTTCTTTGTGTGCATGTGTGTGTGTGTGTGTGTGTGCGTGTGTGTGTGTGTGTGCCCGCTAATGTAGCATAAACAACAGCTTGCGCAACACCAGGTCAACTGGAAGCAAGATGGGGTGGCTCTTGCCCCACTCTCGCTCCATGATCCCCCACCCTCCCTTCCCTTCCCTGCATGCCTGCCTGAAGCGCTTCACCCAGCACACACCTGCACACACACACACACACACACACACAGTTGCACACACACGTAAAAGCACAGAGCGCAGGCCACAATGGAAAGTGTGAGTCACCCTGTGCTCTCCTTTGGTACTGTGATCCGAAATCATTGCAGCGTTGAGTCACTACAGGCCTTCCTTTGTGTGTGTGTGTGTGTGTGTGTGTGTGTTGTGTGTGTATTTTCTGACACGTGGCTCGGCTTATTCGCAATGATAATGCAAGCAATGCGTGCTTGAGGGTGGCCATATACGCCGCGTGTTGGTTATCTGCATCATGAGTACGTGTTCATTTTGAAGGATCCTTCAGTTGGAGGACGGTTACAAGGTTCTTAAATGTTATTCCCGGACAGATTTCATCCAAATGTCCAATTGCGACAAAGATAGCTGTCAGGGTCGAAGGGGAAGCACAGAGGGCGGACTGACCCGAGCGGCACTCATCTGGGTGATAAGCGGTGAAAATGAAGCAGATAAGATTCGAGCTGTGAATCTGTTCCAGACGGGCGTCACGGCAACACAATTACCACAGGATTTAAAGATAGCAACGGCCGCCGCCTCTTCTTGTCGACTTGGAAGGTTTTGAGGAATGTGAGTTTTTTTTAGTTTTTTTTGGGACAAACTAGTCCAGCAGTGGTTCCTACCGAGCTCCAATCCAGTCCTCTCGTTGGCAGTAATTCACTTAAATCACCACAACGGGACATCCAACAACAATTTGTTTCCCGTCTACGAGTTGAACTAACCCAAGCCCATCCTCCTCCTCTAAGTATCGAAGTGGAGGGCGTGCAAGACAGGAAGGTGGGAGGTTTGAAAGTGAAAGTGGCCCAAATGGAAATCGGATACAAGGCGCAGCCAGCAGTCTGAAAGCTTCTGACCTTTGAGAATAAGGCGGATGTGGAAATTGTTGCTTAGCAGGTTTTCGGAGCCCACATGTGCACATAGTGTACACGCTCACACTTAGTACGCTTCCCAGGCTCAGGTGACAGTCCAAACACTGAAAACATGAGAGACTGCACTGGCGATGACTCATCCGTCCATTGATGAGTTTAACAGCCATCCGTTCCACTCCACTCCGCTCCGGGGTTCTGCCTGGGCTCGGCTCCCTTGTGACTCAACCCCCGACCGGCACATCTCCTTCCCTTCAGCCGAGCAGCTTAAATTAGAGCTCTGGCGGCGGGCCATGCGAGAGTGCAGCAAACACACAGACAGACATTCACACCTCTGGATGTCTGACTAAGAAGCGACGAGCCCCGCCGCAAGACTCGCTCCTCACTTTGGCTGCCATGATGCGTCTCTGCCAAAGGGCGTTTTGTCATGTGCACATTTTTGGAAGAATATGCACGCTTCAGCAAATTATGTCTCAATGGCACGGGCATCCTTAAGTATGCTAAACACACCGATGGGTGCCAGCTTGCGATGGCCAAATATGTTGTAAAGGCATCATTAGCGTCAGCGCTAATACGGCAAATGTTGACAGTAATCACAGGCCGCCCGCTTCTGTTTTATTTTTTCTTCCTGTCAGGCTTCAAGTTATTTGGCCGAGAGGTCTTTAGAGACGACAGTTAAATTATTATCTTAAACATCCACTCAGCTTTGGAATCGTCCTCCCTCTGTGCTTCTATCATGCAACTATTCGGAATGTTTTTTTTTTCTCCGACCGCCGCTCTTATCTGCCTTTGTCCTCAATCCGACGTGGCCTAGATTCTCGTGTGATCAACTTTTAAAGCCGTCTCTCTGGATTTGTTCTTAAAAGTAAAAAGTCATCATGGTCGTGCTTTTTTGAGGGCTTTTCACATAATATTTGCCGATCAGATGATGTGTATACATGTACACAAATTGATGCCATCTTTTTGTTTCACTCCCAAGATTTCCAACTAACAACACAAAATGAATCGCTGATGTATTTCCGAAGTGTAAGCAAACACCTGGTGATGCGTGGGCACGCTCGAAAATGAATCACGTTGACTGACTGACGCCGCCGTTATTTTCCTTTGCAAGTACGCGTGACAGGTAACTCTTGATAAGAGCTGTGCGCGTGTGTTTATGGTGTACTGCTGTATAATATTTCCTGGAGGATGGCGAAGGGTTGCCATGGCAGCAGCGTGAATGAATGTGTGTGCAAGAGCTTTTTTTTATGAGAGGCCAACTGAGGACAGGGCGTTTGTCATTTAGCCGTCGTTTATCTTGCAAGCTGCTGACATTTTTTTTTTGACCTTCCCGCATTGTGCGGAGACATAATAGCGACATAATCATACCCTCGGATTTCATGTTTCAAGAGCTACTGAGAGGCTCCTGCTGTGAGGAAGGACGTGTCAGCGTCAGAGCACAGTGCATATGGCGGCATTAGGCCTACATGTACCATTTAGGGAGACATCACCTGGAGGAATACACACACACACACGCACGAGAAGATGAGAGAAGACTGTGAGAAAACAAGAACTAAAATAAAAAGATGAAAAGCATTGAGTTTCTAGGAATGCTGAGTGCCTCAAGCTGCATTCTAATGTTTGATTGCAGAGCTATGATGACATTCTGGACGTTGTGCTCTGGCCCCTGGAGGCCCGACAGTGGCCTGACTCGGGTGAGTAACGCTGCTGTGACAATGCGAGGAAGCTAAGCCATGTTCCGTCGATTGAACTCTGTCAGTCTTCTAGGACACATATGGATGGATGGATTCAGAGCCAAAAGAAATGGTGGGCAAATCCTGCTTGTACTGTATTCCTCTTGCCTGAGAGAGGGAAAACACCATTCCCAACCCCCACTCTCACCGTTCCAAGAGGAAACACATTTTGGAATGCTGCACATACAGTAGCGTCTCCCCTTTCCTCCTCCATCCTCTCCCCAATCTAATTTGCCAGCACGCGATGCATTCAAATTCCACGTCCTGTATTTGCATATCCAGGAAAGAAGTGAGGGCGGTGTGAGCCAATAGGAACCCGGAGTGGCCGTGACGTCATGGAGGCGGGGCAGGAGGCTTCTCGCTTGCAGACGCATTACGTGACGTTCGAGGCAGTGTGCAGACCGTGCACTGTGCAGCTCCATTCTGCACTGAAGGAACCAGGCAGGATCCCCCCACGATCTTCCCCTTCGAGTCACGGAAGAGGCACCTCGGCGTCACGGGAAAGGATGCACTGCTGAATCAAGGGATAGGCCCGGGAAAGTAAGCCGGCCCCGTCCCTCTTTCTGTCTTTTTTCCCACACGACAAGGGACACCATCCTTCCACCTGGAAGCCAGAGATAGCGAGGACGACTTCTGCTTCTCTTCACAAAATACCCACCACCTCGTCGCTTTCTTCCCCCTCTCGCGTGCACGGGGGTTTCTCCGTGACGAACGTGGATTCGATGGAACAAGGGCCGACCTGGTTCTAGTTAGCACAGAGGCTAACTAGTTAGCTACACCTGCTAACCACCATTTGTCGATATCAACTGGGAACAAGTTTACTTTGCCTATTTTTTTTACTGCTCAAACGAGCATTCATTCTGATTTATTGTTTCTATTTTACGAAACGTGCCATTCAGTTTTTTATTATATTTGTACACCGGTAAAATAAGCTAACACACGAGCAGCTGCTTTATAGTTCGCGTTCAATGCATTAAAACTGACCTTTTTGACAGCTTAGTGCATTTTTGAACGATTTAACACAATATAATAATAATAATAATAATAATCAAGTGGGTTGGAAGACGTTCTCCGCGGATTTGGAACTCTTATTTGGGACGATTTTGCGTTGAATGGGAAAACAAAAGGCGAGTGGAGCCAGATATATTTTGCCTGTTGTCCTGCAAGTTGCTTTAAATTTAATTTATTAGCCCCGCTGAGTAAGCTGCATCTTGACCGAGGAGGATCCTAAAGCGGACTAAAGAAGATCCCGGTGGAGCTATTACACCAACATTCCCCCATGAACATACAAAGGTCACGTCCTATTAACATTTCACGTCATGGCAGATCGCGGCACAAATCGCACGACTTCGACGATTTATCTTGCCTGAGGAGTGCCGAGTTGCACCAGAGCTTTAGCCCCAATCTCGGCTCTCCCAGCCCGCCTGAGACCCCAGACGCGTCGCACTGTATCTCCCGCATCGGGGACTACCTGCTGCTGGAGCCCCTGGAGGGGGACCACGTCTTCAGGGCCGCTCACCTGCACAGCGGCGAAGAGCTCGTTTGCAAGGTGAGCACGCACGCACACGCACGCTTGCCCAGGTGCACGTATTCATATTTCATATGCAATGACGCACAAAGGCGCTAGCCTTGCCTGCAGCCAGCTCTGCACTTCTTGGCTCGCATTGCAAATAGCCTAATGGAAAAAGTGAATGGGGCAGCATGACGTAACGTTCAGAATGGGGCAGGAAGCACATACACGCGCACACATTGGATACCATCGAACGAGTTGCATCTGAAAGATGCCTATTTCTGATGCAATCGCTTCACTTACTGGATCGTGGAAGTGCTTTGAAATGGTGCATTGCATCATACCAGGTGGCTGTTGCTAACATTTTGACAGGCACATTTCAACGAAAACATGCCAACATTTACATAGACTTCCTACCTCACTGTTGCTGTCATTCAAAAAGAACATTCATCTATTGATAACGATGCGTGTAAGAAAATTTGATCATATATCAAACAAGCGGTTTTTATTTTTCTTCTGTAGTTATTTGTAGTCTGTAGTGCCCTCAGATGGTCAGAAAGAGCATTATCTTTTTTAAGACAGTTGATTTTGGTTTAATTTTGAAGGTGTTCACCATGTGTCTATCTTTAATATATTTTTTCCGGTATTTTGGCCTGTCTCTTGTATAAATGCCATTCTGTAGATTAAGGGCCACAGTTTATGGCCTTGAGTTACATCATAGTAAGCTCTCCTAGCGGTAGAAGCACTCTTACCTGGAGTCAATCTGAGGAAGAGGAGGGTGGGGGAGTGCTTTGCCATGGCAACTAAACCTGGGGCTGTGCTGCATTGCCTATATGATACCATTTTATCCGTCATCAATATTCAGTGTCTCATTTTTGGTGACAAGCCCAGCGACAAATTTGTTAATAATAATGTGGGAACTCCAAGGCAGCATTGATTACACAAAAATAAGAAGCTTTTCATCCCAAACTTTGGAGCTTTGACTGAAATGGTTTCCTTACGTCGGCCATTTTGTTTCCCCGCCCACCTCAGGTGTTTGACGTGGGCCGCTACCAGGACTCTCTGGCGGCCTACTTTGCCCTGGGCCACCACCAGCACATCAACCAGGTTCTGGAAGTCTTACTGGGCGAGACGCGGGCCTACGCATTCTTCGAGCGCAGCCATGGCGACATGCACTCATTTGTGCGCACCTGCAAGAAGCTGCGCGAGGACGAGGCCGCCCGCCTCTTCCACCAGATCGTCTCGGCCGTGGCGCACTGCCACGACGGAGGCCTGGTGCTGCGAGATCTCAAACTGAGGAAGTTTGTTTTCAAGAACGAGGACAGGTGAGAGAAAATCGTCCCTTTGTTTTTTCTTTTTCTGCACACAGTTTGAGCCAGACCTCACGCATCCTCATCTGGCTTAAAAGCTCTTGTTACTTAACAGCACTCTAGGGTATCCTAGCGGCTCCATCCGGTGAGCTTTACAGAGCAAACACAAGCTGTTCTTTTTTTTATTTATTTTTTTTAAGGTTGAGAAGTTGGGGAGCAGACAATCAGCTCCTTTTATCTGGGCCTACTTTGAACAAAATAAAATCCGCTCATTGCACCGCCACGTTTGTCTTCTTATCCAAGCGAGAGCAAATGTCAGCGTTAATCCTGAGGAATTACTCGCCTCGCTTGGTCCCGTCTTCAAAAGAACTTCCCGTCAAGTCTGATTACCCTGCTTGTGCTTCCTTAATTATGGGCCCCTTTTACACAGGTCACGTTAGCGGTACAAATTTTAGCGTTTGTTACTGTGTTAAATATCAATGTAGATTTGATGCATACTAAACATGAATAAAATAGTATCATGATTGTTTTCTGAGCATTGTCCTCACTTGTCCTTGTTGTGCATTGTAAAGAAGCTCTCTGAAGCTGGAGAGCCTGGAGGACACGTACATGCTGGCGGACGGCGACGACTCGCTGTCCGACAAACACGGCTGCCCGGCTTACGTCAGCCCCGAGATCCTCAACGCGGGCGGCAGCTACTCGGGCAAGGCGGCCGACGTTTGGAGCCTGGGCGTCATGCTCTACACCATCCTGGTGGGCCGCTACCCCTTCCACGATGTGGAGCCCGGCTCGCTCTTCAGCAAGATCCGCCGCGGCCACTTCAGCGTGCCCGACACGCTCACGCCCAAGGCCAAGTGCCTGATCCGCGCCATTTTGCGCCGAGAGCCTGCGGAGCGTCTCACCTCGCGCGAGATCCTCCAACACCCCTGGTTCTCTGCCTCGGTTGCTCCCGTCGCTTCCCCGGGCGGGCGAGGGGAGCCGGAGCAGATGGTACCTGATGTGAACATGGAAGAAGAGCACTTGTTCAGCTGAGCACACGCCCAAGCACAAACAGACCACAGCTGTAGTTTAGCCATGTTGTTGCCCTCCCCCTCCCTCCCCCACAACATTTTCATAGAAAGAAAGAAAAACTCTAAACCTGGCATGATGAACATCGGGAGCTGACCCACAAATAATAATGTAGCCACATGTGCTTATAAAGAAACTTTTTTTTTTTTTAATATTATATTTGGTTTGATGTGGTGTTTGTATCAAGTAGACATCTTTTTTGACACTACGGCAAGCATGAAGGGACATACCAATGACTGGATTCCTCATCATTACTTGGATTTAAAAAAAAAAGGTTTTCATTATTTCTCCTCAGCTTTTTCTTCTGGAATGTTTTTCTACATTATGCTGTTGTGTCCACCTGATACGTGTCCCGCCATTTTCAATTTGGAACTTTTGGGTTGTAAAATTCTAGGACTTTTCAAAGTGGCTAGCTTTCCTTGCGAATTCATGGGAATGATCTATATCCCATGAATTCTCACCAATGTAACTTTGACCATTTCTTCAAGTTTGCAACTTAAGAAACAGCTAGCTGTTACGAGAAATTCTGCCGCCATTTTGCGGCATTGTGCACTTAACTTGTGGCCACCATTAAAATTTTCTATTTAAAGTCTTTAGAAAGATGAGAGTGCAGCGTTTATTTAAATCAAACAGCTCTCTATATATATATCTATACAAATAAATAAATATAAAAAGAAGTATAAATCTATATATTTAAAAAGTACTACATTGCAGGGTTTTGTTTTTCTTTTGACACAGGACACTGTCTAACGTTTGGAAGCCATCTTGCGTGCCAGTATTTTCCCCCGCCACCCTCCTCTTTCACTCGGTGACAGTATTCTCGGTGTTACTTGAATTTGTTTTTTTTTTTTTTAAATTAATTCTTGGCATGCACCCCATAAATGTTATGAGCTTACTTAGTAGCAAGGGGGTGTTCCGGTCTGGTTTGGTTGTGCTGTATTGGCTTAAAAGTTCAACAAAAATTCTACTCCCCTCAAGTAAAGAAGATGATTGATTTGTTTTATGTAGATGGAGCTTCCTTTTTGAGTTAAGATGGTGCTGATTTGGTGCTAATATTTAGTCCTGAAGAAAGGGGTGGCAGAGAAGTGGGTTTTGCGTTTTTTTGTGGTGCATGGTGGGATATCTGCCTAGGATGTTCTGATTGTATCGTTTAAAAAAGAAAAAGAAGAAAAAAAGATTCTGGTGTTTTGTCCAAATTTATTATTCCGTAAATAAAATTGTGAACAGCGAATGGGTGTCATGTTATTTTTTCTTCCCAAGCAGGTATTTCATATGAACATAAAATTGGAATGCATAGTTAAAGCTGACTCAATATATTTTCATAAAACTGAAGTACATGTGTGTGTATACATATACATACATTGTGCATGGATATGTACTTATGTGTATATGTATACATGTGCATGTTTATTCATGTAAATATTCTTTTTTAGGCCTTTCCATTCCTTTCGGAACATAGGCCATCGGTGAAGAGTTTCCACCCTCGTCTGTCTTGTGCCATTTTCTCCAGCTGTTTCCACGACAGTCCCATCTTCTTGACATCCAGCTCTGTGCTCCTTCTCCAGTTGTTTTTGGGTCTTCCTCTGCTTCTTTTGCCTTGTGGGTTCCATGTTAACGCTTGCTTGATTATAGCCATGTTTTTTCTCAAGGTATGTCCTATCCAGCTCCACTTCCTCCTCAAAACCTGTATCTCTATTGTTTCTTGTTTGGTGCGGTCCAATAGGCTGGTGTTGCTGATGCGGTTGGGCCAGAAGATCCTGAGGATGCGTCTTAGGCAGTGGTTTGTGAAGGTTTGCAGTTTAGTGGTGATGTGTTTGGTGGTCCTCCATGTTTCTGATCCATCCGTTTTGACGTTGGAGTTGAAGATTTTGAGTTTAGTATTGAGTGAAATGGTTATGGTTTTCCAGATCTTTTCTAATATGTTGAATGCTGTTCTTGCTTTACCTATTCTTGATTTCATATCTTCCTCCGTTCCACCGTCCACTGCAATTACACTTCCGAGGTATGTGAATTTGTCTACCTCTTCCAGTGGGCAGCCCCTGAGGTTAATGGGGTTTGTGTTTTTGTTGTTTACTCGCATTATTTTGGTTTTTGCTCCGTTTATTTTTAGTCCCAGTCCTGCTGCTGTAAATATTAGGCTCATAGTAATTGACTAATAGTATATACGTCTTTATTTTTGTTTCAAGTAAATTTTCTATTTTTAAATCACAACTGCACAACAAACGAATTTCTCATAATAGTCGTAAAACTAAAATAATTTAAAAAAAGTGACTGTAGGTACCGTGCACGTTTTTTCTAGTCAAGAGCCATTAATAATAAAATACTTTAACCCCATCGTGTGGACAAAGAGTGAACTGTTAAATTTTAACCTTAGAAATTCACAAATAAGTACGCCTAATAACTACATTAAATGAATTATTGTATTAAAAGTAATTCAGTCTTAAATTGGTGTGATCTGGAATATTTATTTGTTCAGTTTGGACATATTGACAAATTTTATGTAGTCAAAAGTCAAATAATAAAATCATCTCCGCACACATCCTAAATAAACCAGAGCTGCAACATTAGACGTATAGAGGACCTCAGACAAGGCAAGGAGTCCTTCTACGTGGAACATTCAGCTCATCTGAGCAAATATAAACTCACGGGAACTCTTGGTCTGAGAAATGCAACAGATGGCCACTGTTGTTTCTGTCGTAGCTCTATAACGGACCTCCGCCAAGCATTACGCTGAATAAGCACTTATTCTGCACGTACCATATTGCCTAATTGGGGCTCTTGAAAGAATATTATGTAATGTATTCAGTATGACATTATGTAAATCAGGGATGGAAAACTGGCGGCGCTCGCCCACACTCACCCTCGATTAATTTCAGAAAATAAAAGCGTACTTGAGCTGACTAATTGAAAGATGTAATACCCGTGTTAACCACAAGACGGCAGGCGTAACCGAGAAGTGCCTTTAAACCCGAAGAAGACGAACGTGTCATTGCCGCCACAACATCAATCGTTAAAGTACTCAAATGGCAGTAACAAGTAATTCTTTATTTCTTATTTTTTTGTCTTTTAACACAGCGTTAACAGTTTGTTTAAAAGGCATGAATATTTTATAAATTTGTTTAATCTGAAAACATGGTTATAGTCACGCTTAACAGTGTTTCAAACGCGTATTGTGGTTTAACAGGTAGCCATTGCTATGGATTATTAATCGTTATCATAAGTGGGTGCCCCCTGCCAGGTAAGTGGAACAGCCTATTTAATTGGGATTTGAATGTCATTTGGGAAATTATATCGTCGTATAATATTAACATTTTTGAGTAAGTTAAGTTTTATGATCTTTGATTGGGTGGCAGATGGGAGGTCATATTGTCCATGTGCATTTGAAATTTAAAATGTGAAGACACAATAATGAACATAAGCTTAATAAAAACAGACATATGCACATATTTTGTCTTTAATTTGAATTATTTTTTCATACATTTGGTTAAAAAGTGTGTGGTCCTTATCTTACCCCCCTGTAGCGCTGAGGAAAAATGGTGGCTCCCTCCATTAACACCCATCATCACCCTTGCGCCATGGTGGCTTGGAGAGAACATACTTCGCAAGTCTTCAGCAGAGGTCCAAGCAAAATGTCATCACAAACAATATATTCCCTCAAGTGCATTGCGTTTGTTACACATGTTGCCGTCATCGTTCTTGCAAATTTTTAATAAGGTGATTGGCTCCTTCAGGTATCCGTAGCAGCAAGATGGAGGCGACATGTGCCAGCGTCTTGTGCGACCCAATTAGCAATTTTTAGACCTACGGTTATCTAAAAAAAAAAATTATGTTGATGTGATTGATCATATTTTATGCACAATATTGAAATGAATAGTGTATTTTTAAAATCAAGGATCATCATAACTGTCCCTTTAACGAGTTTTACCAAATAATCACCCAAAAATATGTCATCTAAAAATCTCCCCGCTACATGTTACTCAAAGAAAAATGTGACCAAATAAATAAAACCAAAATCGATATTTAAAAAGCAGCTTTTTAAGCAAGCTGCTCTTCAAAGTCTGCTCTAAACTGATCGCACTTTTCTTATCGGAGAGCTTTATTGTACAGCAGATTTTGTGCTGCTCCACGAGCACCTTTTTTTATGCTGCTCATTTGTCAAGGACTTAACGTGGCCATAAAGTGTTTCATTGGCGTTGTCCTGCTACCGGCCGCTCTTGTGTGGACATCAACTTTTATGTTCTACAGTATATGTTTATGTGACCGCAGGCGACACGTGACATTGTTCTATGGGATTACCGCACGCCTAATTGCGTAATGCAAACTCCCCAGGGCCTTATACATACGTATGTGTGTCAACTCATGTGTGTCACGTTAGGTTATGTTGAATTATGTTATCTTATGTAATGGGCATTCTGTAATTCTGCCCATAGGTCACAATGTGTAAAAAAAAAATTAAAAAAAAGAAAATTATTATTACTGCATAACTCCTAAAAAAATGTGACAGCGCCCCAAAATAAATCAGCAAAAAATAATAATAAAAAGAAAAATCGCCAAAAGAATTCTGCACAATTAAAAAGGAATCTATAATTTTTGGGATACGCGTAACTAAATAAACTTAAATCTCAGAGCAAAATCCTAAAAATGTGCTAATTTTACAAGGGCAACCACCTTAAATCAAAGTCTTTGTGAATCAAAAGTTGAACAACGGCTACTTTGATAGCGGCATGAATGTGATTACGATTTAAAATAGGCCAAGACCGAGCACTCAGACTCTCTTAAAAACGTGGATGCGTCTCAACTGTGACATTTCATTATTTCACTGGAAGTCCACAGCCGTGTTGTTATGCAGGAATAGTCTTACTTTCCTCAGAGGAAGAATCTAAGCATTATGGCAAGCAATTAACCTTCAAAAAAAGAAGAAAGAAAAGCTCAGTGGCGGTGGGTTCAGAGTGAATCAATGCCGTTTCATTCCCAGACAGAGATAATGGATCAACACAGACATACTGTCTGACAGCATAAATGTTTTTTTCAGTGTAATTCCGCTTCCAAGACCTCCCACTTACTTGATCTTACTTAGTACTACATAAGAAGTCATAAGCAGGAAGTACTTTGAGTCAAAGTAGACCTTCGTCAGCTGTCTTCGGGATAAAATGTCATCAAAGTTTGAAGGGCTCCAAAATTTTATGACTACTGCTTTAGCAATGGAAGAATAAATAACAAGTTCACCCCTAAAAGTTCGTTCTGCACACTCCTGTGTAATATGAGAGACAATACTCTTTGCTAATACTAATTGCTAAGGGGAATAATGGTGTCCTCGGCCAGTCAATTAAGCACATGGCTGCAGAGAATTGAGAAGAAAATAGAACGTTGCTAAAAAGGCCGACTATCTGCCGGACTGTAACGTTTTCCTCCAGGATGAGACGTGTGGAGCGTTTTAGTGAAGTAACCTTTTTGGAGTGTCTCTGCCTTCATTTGCATGCAGTCAAGCGTGATATTTATAGTCTCTCGCAGATAGGACCGAGCCTTTTTAAACACTGTCTGTCCCGTCTGGATTCCAGCGCCACCTGAATTCTAAACACCGGCACCCATCCGAATCTGAGTCGGAATGAAAGCAAGGACAAGCGATAATTCTTTTGGGAAGATAATGTTTTCTCAGAAACTCAATGCCACTGGAAGAGAAGCTGTGCTGCAAACAATTGTCAGTTGAGATCCACGGAGCTTTTGTCAGAATAAAAAAAAAAAAAAAAAAAAAAAAAAGAAAATCTCAATAAAATTGTTAAAAAAAAAAGTACTTGGATCTAATTGGATCTAAAACGAAGCCCCGTTGGCCAACATCACTCCTGCACTTCTACCAAGTGTACTGCAGGAGGCGCTGTTGTGCCAATGTTTGGCCCGAGCACGCTTGCACATAAAGGGGAGGGGCATGAACCGGAGTAAAGTGTCTTTTACACGCTGTCTTCCTCCAGTCTTCATCAGCGCACCTGCGACAAGCTGTCGGCCGCCTTCGGTGACCCGCAACGCGGACGAACGCGCTCACCTTTTCGCGACCCTCCGCTGCGCCGACTTGGACAACAATGCACCAGCGGTCCGTCTTCTTTGCCGGATAAACAACCGCGTCGCAAGGGACGACGGACTGACGGAAGAACTGAGGAACGAACCCAAGCCGCAGCTACTGGTGCTTGTCGGCCGGGGCGAGGAAGCGAGGACCAGCGGAGCAGCGAGCGGCTCCGCGAGGTAAGACACCCTGCGGCCGCCTTTGGGTGCTCGTATGTCGGCATCAATCGATGGATTTAAACGTTGTGCGCAGGCGCTGATGCTAATCAACTTGTATATTATTATTATTGTTATCAATATTATAATGATTTTTTACATGCATGCATTTGGTACTTATTATGGAAGTTGGAATCAATCCATGTTTTATTGCATTTTGCATAAATCTGCATGAAGTAACGACTAGTCATAATAGTGATTTATTGTTATTATCTAAGCAGTGTTCATTTTGCATTGTTTTAGCAATGGTGATGTAAACAATGACCGACACTTTATCTTGCACGCATTGTACCACCTTTAGCCGACTTTGCATAATATTAACACTATGGGTTCACGATATTAGGAATTCGACCTCTCACCCCTCGAATAAGCACACATAGATAGTATGCATGTTTTGTTTTTGGAGCAACTTCCTGACAGCGTCTATATTTAGTCACCGCTCGACTTGGCCAAGTCAGCGCCAGGCGTCATGTTGATTCCAGTGATGGTATTATCATAATCTGGCCTCCATATTTAGCATGATTTATCAACCCCCACCACCCCTCTTACTTGCTGCTGATGCCTTTACGAGCTGGGTGAAGCATCATCACCTACGTGCACTGTATGTCACTGTACTGAAGTAAATTTTTCTTTATGTATTTAACTCCCCGTATTTTTTTTGAAAATTAGGTGTTGCTTTATTTTATTTCCTCTTGTGACAAGTTATCATTTTTCTAATCCATATCCAAATGTATTTTTATTTTTGTACTCAAATATCGGTAGTACTACTCAGCATGTGAGTAGTTTTGCTGTATGTACAGTATTACAGTACTTTCCACTGTCACTGAGAGTAATCTGTCCTCGTCTTATGTGAATTACGCCGGCCGAAGGACTCGCCTTGGCCGGAGGAATTCATTTCGAGGTCCAACCGGAGACATTTATCCTATTCGGTGATGCCCCCCGGTGTCACTTTGCTCACCAAATTACAATACCGTTGCCCCAGGGCATTTGTGTCGTCGTTATTACCTCCACCAAGCACGAAAGTACGACGAGGTTGGATTTACGTGAAACTTAAGAAGTAGATGTTTGTGCTGTTGGAGTCGCAATGGAATTGTCCACCTGCCTCAAGACAAAATGGTAGCATCCATTGACGTGCTTGCGGTTTGTGTTGTTTTTGATTCCCGAGACAGATATTTGTCTTAACAATCGTAATGACAATTTATTGACATTTTGGATCCTCGTTATAATTAGAGTGCACTCTGTTGATTGGATGATGGCTTGTTTTGAGTGCCATGTTTCTGGGCATCGTGCAGTGGTTAAGGAAAAAAAAAAGATCAGGACTAATACGTCATGCGTGTTCTTGCATTGTTGCCGCTGGTTTGGCCTCAGGTTATGTGTGTGTAGTTTGAAAAAAAATAAAAGAAGTGAAGCGGTGCCAGCGTACCTCGTAAAACATGGAGGCGACGCAAGATGGTTTTGTGTGTGTTCACTGTGCTCATGTTTGCTTCAGTGACATAGCAGCAAATATTAACCCGTTGCCATGTGGACTGATCTATAAATGTTTTTCCAAGTTAAACCATTTGATGAAATAAATGTTTCTGCATATGACTGAAACAAATGAAAGGAAAAAAAATAACTATTGTTGTGTTCTTCTGCCTAATGAAGCCAAATTATGCGTGTGATTTCCGTCACTGGGCGCCTCTTGAGTCGTGAAGGGCATCTTATCTTACTGCACTTCAGCACGTGCAACACGTTAAGTGCAATACTTCAATATTAGTCCTTTTGTGATTGGATCATGATTGAAACAATTGATTTTGCATAATCAAGAGTCTAAGAAAGCAATTCAACAAAGTAAAAGAAAGATTCAGTACTTCATTAGCATTAGCAATATTTTTTTTCCTCCAACCCTTTTTTTACAGAATGCTGCTGAAGTGGCGATGGCTTGTGTGAAACGTCTGGGCGGGAAAAGAAAACGACGTGAGCGCCTTTTTAGCCACCAACTTAGCGCTCGCCTGCACTTAGCCTAATTGCTCCATGCAGTGATCGCTTTAGCGGCGATCATTGATCACAACGCATTGCCCCGATGCTGACCCGTGTTGATTAGCGTGTCCGATAGAAGTGGCTCGGGTTGGCTGTGACGTGACACGCCCGCTAATAACTTGATGAAAGCCTTTTAGAAGTGGCACAACGTTGATGGCATCAGTCGGACCGAGGCGACTTTGTCTCCGTTGCTATCTTTTGTGCAGCATAACCGCTAGATGCCTCTTCACCATGTTTGCATTGAAACCTGGCCTTGATTAATCGACTAAAGTTTGCAGTCTTTACATTCCTACCGGGTTTTAGTTCAATTCGCATTTATTTCATGTATTCAGGAGCCAATAATTCACTTCTTTAAACGTCCACAGCATTGAATCAGTTGATTTTGGAAATGATACAATAAGCTACTGTAAAGTGTCCTTGGAATACACTCGTATCAATTGAATATTAACGTTTGACGTTTTATTTTTTAAATTTTTTTATTTTTTTTATTTAAATGCCGCACTTTGCATAATTTCTCCTCCAGTGCCTGTTTAAAGCCGTAATCGTTTCCTCAATGCCCACTCAAGCTTTGCACGCTTTGCTTCGGAAACACTCAGGGGCGAGCGCCCGCTTTGAGGCCCGAGCTTGTCAGGCGCCATCAGAGAGGGCGGATGGTGAGGGGCCGGCCGGGTCTTGAGCGTCTCGACAGGTGGGCCACTTAAGCCTGTTAGCCTCATATGATGACACAGCGGGATGGCCGCTCATGCAGGCGGGCGGCTTGGGAAAAGACGTCTATCCGTTCAGCGCTTCGCCGCCAATGTCGGGATGCAAACCGATGTTTCGCGCGTTATTATTTCAACTTTGCGCAGTATGTCATGTACTATTTAAGCCCTACTGGATGTTTTTAAAAAATGCAGCGTGCCGGCGGAGCGGCACGGATGTCTCATTGTAATAATTCATCACAAATTTGAATAATTGAGGGGAAACCCTAAATAGAAGTCCACTGTAACGGAATGTCGCGTAAGCTTCTTGTGCTAGCCGTCGACTGCTTTGCCGCCATATGCTTGTCACTCATGATGAAAAGCTAGCGCTTAAGCTAGCACTGTTTCGCTTGTCCTAATGAAGGCGATGGTTCAGGAAGAGCATGTTTGGATTTGTCATTAGCAGCTACTTGAAGTAATCACTAAGGACAATTAATGACCCCCAATACTTTTGTGCCGCAGGTATTTACGCAGGCAAAAATCCACCGCCAGCATTAATTCATCAACAGCCGAGCGAGCGAGCGAACACGCGCCGGCCAGGCTGGGCCTTGGCCAATATTTCATGACGAAGGCAAACGGGTTGTAAATAAGACTCGATTAGAAATGCGCACGCACACCTTGGCGCAAATATGATTTATGTATCCTCTTAAGTCGAGAGCCACAAATGCAAATGAGACGTGTTGCTTGTAGAAGCTTTTACGTGTTTATTCCTTCGCCGCAGACAAATGATTAACGACCGCCAAATGGGATGATAACCCGAAATGAAAACCTCGCTCGTAACTTGTTTATAACGGTGATTTAATCTTATTTTTACCTTATGGGATTAATAACATTTATCTATGCAAACTCATATCGAGGCTGGGGTGCTTTTTATGTTTTATTAGTCAGCTACAACGAACACCAGGGGGAGCTAGATTGATAGACCAAGTAATAATAAAAAATAGCAAAAAAATTATAGAGCACCAAAGAATTGCGTTAAAAGGTGCAGCTTGAGTGTACCTTTTAAAGTTAAGATAAATGCAAATGTGGAAGGACGTAAATTGAAAATAAGTGAAATTGTAAAATGGTAAAATAGTAAAATGGCTGCTGTTTTTGTAACGTAAAATGAGTTCTTTGGGAAACGCTTTCCGAGATAGCTGGATGACGCTAAATTACAAAAACACAACGGTTACTTCATCCCGGCTCCCGGTTTTATTGTTCATTACTCAGCCACTCATGGCTTAATGTCGATAAAGAAAGTCATGAAGGGTCAGATGCGGTCACTCACTTTACGACATGTCCGGGGCGTACGCGGGATATCGGATGCTGGCGCCCGACGGGTGGAGCAACATTTAAAAGGGGCGCGTCCGCATTGGCGCCGAACCCGAATGGCTTCTTCGAGGCCTTAATTGCCCTCCACTGATTAAAAGCCGCCTTTTTTTTCCCTAGCATATTTCACAGTCGAGCGGCAGCGCGGGTCGATGCAACATTACGCGGATGATTTATGGCCCCCCTGCAAGGCCGTCCAAGCCGCTAAAGTTACTTAACTGACTTTGTTACTGGAGGTTTTGTTTATCGTGCATAGAGGAGGCAAAATATACTTCTATAGGGAGAAGTCAATGAGGTTGTTAATGATGCCCGCACTTAATGGAAGCATCTCTCATTTCATGGTGGCTACACTTTTTTTTTTCTCCCCCCCCTCCCCCCCAGGCTTCTTAATTCTGCCGCTCAATAAGATTTTTTCTGATTACTAGTGATGTTTCCTGTTGGTGTATTGTGTAAATATTACACATTTAAAACCACAATTCCAGTGGAGGTAAAACACTGTGTAAATGAAAATTTTAAAAAATATATATATATATATATATATATATATATATTCTTCATGAGTATTATTAGGGGCTGAGCAATTACCGCTGCAAGGTGCCTATTGTGAATCAAGGATTTTAATTTTTTTTGTTACACAGAATGAAGCACATTTCCAGTGGCTTAAACATGCACAAAACTCCACAAAACTTTCAGAATGTGCCCGCAACCCCAAGGTGGCGGGGCTCCTTTATAGCCGCTCGCAGGTGTCGTTATTATTGCCATTTGATTTCTTCACTCTCTCCTTTCTACAAAAGCAATGTTGCATAAAAACATCTTTTATGACTATTTATTATGATATAAAGTATATGTGTCCAAATTCATAGTTGCTGGAAAATCATGGAAACTGATCTTGAGTGTTCTGTATCATTCCGTTTAATAATTCAGAATTTCTCAGGTCCTTTTTGCAACAAGTTCCTTTCCTCCCCTGACTTCTTTTTACTTTTTGGAATGAAGCCGTATTCTTCCAGCCTGCAACAATCCCCTCGGGTTGGATTTTGCCAGGAGGCACTTTTGTCCTTTTTTTTTTTTTTTTCCCCTGCACAATCATCACATCCCAGTCGAGAGAAATACGACTTCATCCCAAAAGCTGCCATCCGTCCTCCACACTCTTATTATTAAGTCTTCCACTTTTAACACTTGGAGAAGTTTTGCCGGGAAACTGTCATCGCCAATATTCGGGTATGTGCAGATCCTGGCGTTCCGAGCCCCCCCCAAAAAAAAAAAATCCACCCTCATTTTTTTTTCCACACTGTCAAACTTGAGCTGCCGAATGCTTCTTATTTGCATTGTAGCCGATTTTTTTCCCAGAAACCCCCCGAGAGAGAACACTTGAATCTGTGTTTTCTTCGCGCGTAGGTGTAGAAATGTGTTGGAGGGGAAAAAGTGTGGATTGTCAGTCTTAAGCAAGGAGTAAGACATGTGTGCCGTCAGTGAGGCTTTCTTCAGGCTTTTCCTCGGAGCTGCATGTGGAATTTGTTCACGATCCTGGCAAGCCTGGCGACGAGCGGAAGGCGCTCCCACTTCCACTCTGGCACAGACCAAGTGTCACGTTTGCACCGCCATGTCTTGTTTTTGCACCAAAATGGCGCTTTTGACACCACCATGACGTGTTTCGACACCGCAATGTTGTCATTTTGCACCATTTTGTCATGTTTTTCCACTGTGATGTTGCACCGCGCTGTCATGTCCTTACACCGCAATGTCGTTTTTATGCCGCTATGTTGTGTTTTACAGTTGGGGTAGTGTCATTTTTATCACCATGATGTCATGTTTTTACTATATGATTACCATTTTTTTACAGTCCCTTTGTAGTGGTGTCTCTACTTTTTCCATCCATCTTAATGTCTTTTTTTACTTTGGTGTCCAATTCCTGAGAGCTTTTCCGACTTCTACAGCTGTACGCCTCCTGCTTGACCTTTTCCCGCCATCGAATTAGCCGACGTGGCGCGCTAATGTTCAGGACATTCACGCCGGCTTTATTGATAGCTTCCGCCGGTCCCGGCAGAGTCGTTTATCTGGTCTCCAGATAGCCACGATTGTGCTAATATATCTCCCGATGCAGATTGTCCATTTCAGCAAAAGAGGTGCCTCGTTGTCATCATTTATAGGCCGCCAGTATAGCGGCAGCGGGGTTTGGATTTGTAACCGTTAACGATGTCACGTCATAAAGTTTTGTTGTGTCCGCAGGTGTGTGACGAGAATACGCGCCGGATGTAATTTGTCTGTGATGAGCATCGCTGTCATCCACAAGAGACCAAAGGTAAGACGCGATAAAGCGGAACATGCTAATGATGCTAAAGCGATATTTTGCGGCCATTATGTGGATTCTTTGATTCTTTTTTTTTTTTTTTTAATGGTATGAGGTTTATGGTCAAGCAAGTTCTCAGTATTGTCTTAAAACTAAGGAAAAATGTAATTAATTTTGGTACAAGTTGACACGCTAGCCCTTACAACCGGCATCACGGTTTCTCGAATTGTCTTGTCCTCGCCGCTAAAATTGAGATAAAAACAGTATGTCCAAACCCCAAAAGGTTAAAAACGACTCAGCGGCAGGCCCGGTGTTGACAGACACAATCCGTTTCTTTTATAATACACCTTGGAAAGTAACGGTCATGATCACCGCGGCGCCCGCTGTTTACTCTGAGACCCCAGACGACGACGCAAAGCTGTCAGGCCTCATCATTCTCGCTGCTTACCTCACGTAATGACAGATGACAAGACGCCGCCGTGAGGAAAAGTGGCTCTGCCGGTCGCACGCAGAACAGAAATCCGCCACACAAAGGCACGCCGCAGACCCGCCATGGTTGAACAACTGCAGGGCACTTTGGAAAACGTGGCCTACCTCAGTCTTGCCTTAAACTCACAGTTGGGAGGCAGCTTGGTAACATTTGTGCTTGAGGTTAACAGATATTTGGGCCAGCTTTACGTTTATTTTAACCTAATTATTCTATTATACCAATAACAAATTATTCAATGAGAGAAACAATTAACCAATGAATAATTGCGTTAATTGGCTGAATTTAATGTTATTGTGTAACAATGCATTCATGAGATACGGCTTAATGCATTATTGTGTTTTTAGTGCATAGCATTATATAGAAAGCTGTGTCTAAAGTTTTTTTTTTTTGTATGAGCATGAGTGTCTTTGAATCACATTAGTCAATGCAAGGGGGGACACTTATTGCATTGCCCGGCAAGAAAAAAAAAAATCCCTTTCTAAGTTGCTGACAAAGCACAATTGTAGATATAGCCAATGCAGGGGGGTTAGGGTGGTGGTAATGAGGTGACCCTTGAACTTGCTGTAAGGTGGGCTATCAAGATGAGGTGTGTGGAAGCTCAAGTTTTTCCCTCACAAGAGCTCCCCTCATCAGTTAACCCGCCCTTGTTGAAATTCAAATGTGCAACGCGGAGAGCGTGGAAGTCTGGGGAGTTGCGTGTTTAAGCGTGGAATCGTAAGAGGCGGACACATACCGGTGCACAGCGGGGGGTCCAAGCAACATATCCAGGCCGCTGAGGCTAATAATGCGCGCAAATGGCCACTTTTTGCAGCGTGCGAGGCATCACGGATGATTTACGACGCTGCTTGAAGGAATTCCAGCCTGTAGTTTGCCTCGCAAGAGCGGCGGCAAGTGACTGCAATGCATCTGGCATGTATTACAAGGAGCGTCTTTCTTACTATGTCTGAGACAAGTGATTTTATTCAGCTACCGTGGACCACAACCGCTGGCTGGGTGTTTTGAGGAAAATCTAGAAGGAAAAAGTGACGTTAGCTTTTGCCTCCCTGTCCTGGGCTCTGCTCTGTTTTAAGAGGCGGACTATTTTCAGAAAGCCGAGTGTTACCTCCTTGGGCAATTGTTGCTGTGGTTTTGAATGGAAATGTACGTACAAGTCATTGCTGGAATTGCAATCGCCCCTCACCATGCTAAAGCAGGGGTGGGCAAACTTTTTGACTTGCGGGCCGAATTGGGTTCTAAATTTTGACCGGGGGGCCGAACCAGGAGCAGATGGATGTAGTGTTTGTGTGAAGTAATATAAATGACCTGTAAAGGTCATAGCATAAAAGGTTTTGGCCTTTAGTAGGTAGTAAAGCATGGATATTCAAAAAAGGTTTTTTGAAAACAAATGCATTTATTAACAGCATTAAAAAAA